>NC_056728.1:299467305-299489805 GCF_019279795.1 Protopterus annectens
AGCAGTCATCAGCTTTTCAATTGCAGAATTCCTCATGTCAGATTAATATTTGTATATGTGTTCTACTAAACACACCACCTGTGCCTATTTTGAAGATTGAATTAGAAAGAATTTATCTCTATATCTCTCTCTCTCCACACACACACACACACACACACACACACACACACATGTACATACATATATATATATATATATATATATATATATATATATATATATATATGTTTAAAACACCAAAACAAATGGTATAACCAACATGACAATTATCAAAAAAATGAAGAATTTAATGAGTTAAAATCTTAAAAACAACAATAAACCATTTCAGACAATGTTCAGTGCTTCTTCAGATCATAAAAACATCCAGCATAGAGAGGGATTTTATCTTGACTGATATACAATTAATGGCAACTTTTCATCTATTCAGCAATAGATTTCAGCTGTTTCCCCTTCAGGGCAGATTTTAATGGAATGTTCGCATTTAAACTAGGGAGTATGTCTGCTTGCAAATCCCCAATCCATCTGGCTTTAGCTAGCTCCATATATAGGATTATAAAAGCACCTCTCATATTTTTCTTTATTATTTGCAACACCATAAATAAAAAATAATGAGAATCCTTGGATAGTATGTGTTTAACTAAAGGATTTTTCATGTTACATAATTTGATGTCACTGATATGTTTATATAAATGCAACTTGAATTGAAGATTTGTCTTGCCAACATTAAATGAGCCACATCTTTGGCAACAGGTGATATAAACAACACTTCTGCTCTTGGCGTCTTGCAAATGTGTTCAAAGAATATTAACAGCCAGTTATCTGATGTTTAAAAGTCTACTGCTGAGATACAAACTTGCAACAGCTGCAAGTCCTGCAGGGAAAGATTCCTATCCTGCTAGATAGTGGCTTACACTAAGCTTATTGGTTGCAAACCTTAATCATAGACAAGCTAGTCAGCTATTTTAAGCACTGATTTGTTTAGTCTGCTTTTTTGCTGTTTATTTATTTATATATTTATTAATATGTACAGTGTTTCATTTACTTTAAGAAAAAAATACATGTATTTTCAGAAATTAATTCTCCATTCAGTTTGTTGGCTTTATGCTTCATGCTGGGCAGAATCTACCAAAAAATAAACCATACAGGAAGGCAGAAAATTTTAAAGTGTATATTAAACAGTTTATCTGTGATGTGAAGAGATCCTTTCTATTAACAATAATGTCATAAGCAAGTTTTGTTATTTATTATTATTATTATTATTATTATTATTATTATTATTATTATTATTATTGTTGTTATGCAACCAGATATAGAGATATGGGCACTCTGCAGCTTCCAAGACTTGCTAGTTAGAGCTCAACTTTCCCTATTTTTTCATCACAATGCCCCTGATTCTGACTCAATTTTTTACTTGGTTTCTTCTAAAATGTCTGACTTTCAAGTAAATCTGTGAGGTATACAGTGATTCAGTAATGTCAGATGTAACAGTTTCATGCTTCTTTCTCAGAAAATCTCAGCCTCTTATTGCAAGAAATCTGGACAAAGCCTAAAATAAAGTTTGAATATAAAGTCTGGAAAATTTTGAGAAAGCCTGAAAATACAAATGAATTCAGGGAGTTTTTGAAAATGTATTTTTTTTTTGTGTGAATAATGTTATATATTAGAGTTTGTTACTTTGAGTGGAATGTAAGTGATCTTATGAAGTATTTGTTTGTTATTTACTGTTAATATTTTGACGTTTGTTAGAAGACCATATAGATATATGCTTGAATTAATTGACATTTTATTAAAAAATAATAATAAATGAAAAACAAAAATGTTAACTGAGAGAATAAATTGGTGGCATTCTCAACTATTATGCTTGAAATATTAACTCTGTACTGCAGCCTAAGTATTCTTTAAGCATTTTCTAGAAAGGTATCAGGTTTTGATTATTTCTAAAGTTAGCTGGCAAGCAATTTCAGATTGACGGTACTTGGTTTCTAAAAGTGCTGCGTCCCAATCTTACAGTAGAATCAGGTCGCTAAGGATAAAGGGGACTATGAAAGGTTTACAACTGAATGTTTTTCTTCCAGCAGGTGGCAATTCTCAAATTTTAGTATTTAAAATTTAGTTTATTAAAAGAAGGGTCACTCTGTCGGTGACATTCAGAACAATGTGTTCTTTGGATTCATAAACATTGCTGCTCCCTAACACCTAATAAGGACATTACTATTTTTCAAAACTGTTTATTGCCAATTTATAGCTGAAAGTACTGTTTTTAATTTATTTTCTACCTGTTGGATTAGATGGTCAAAATTCTATTTTAGGATATGCCTCCATTAAGCATCCTCATCTTCCACTAGAGATCAGATGCAAGAGGAGCCTGTGCATATATATACTCTACTCTGGGAGAGGCATGCCCCGTGCCTCTTCTTGAACCACAGATGCCTGAATTGTTATTCAATTCTGGGTTGACTGAGCCATAATCAGAGTGTTATCCTTCTACATCACAATGTACCTTTAAAAGGTAGTATTTTAGACTTACACTTAATTACACTTAATTACAGATGTCCTGGCAATTCCAAATCAGATGAACATCTCACACACACACACACACACACACACACACACACACACACACACACACACACACACACACACACACACACAGATTAAATGTCCAAAGCATGAATCTAATTTAGCTAAAATTCTTAAGTATAACAGTGTCTTTGGTAGCCATGGGACTAGTATATTATGATTTACATTTAAATGTATCTTAACAGCACTTTGGTTAAAAATATTCCTATACAAGAGCGAGCAATAACAAAAAATAAGCATTTTTTAAAGAAAGTAATTTTCAAAAGCATATGTGTTTATGATAATTATTGGTATTTATGATTTACACTGCTTCAAGGGTGAGCAGTCATCAACATTTCATTTGCAGAATTCCTACTGTCAGATTAATATATGTATATGTGTTCTACTAAACACACCACCTGTGCCTATTTTGAAGATTGAATTAGAAAGAATTTATCTCTATTTTGAAGAATGAATTAGACTGAATTTATCTCTATCTCTATCTCTCTCTCTCTCTCCACACATACACACACACACACACACACACACATATACATATATATATATATATATATATATATATATATATATATATATATGTGTGTGTATATATATATATATATATATATATATATATATATATATATGTTTAAAACACCAAAACAAATGGTATAACCAACATGACCATTATCATAAAAACTGAAGATTTAATAAGTTAAAATCTTAAAAACAACAATAAACCCTTTCAGATAATGTTCAGTCCTTCTTCAGATCATAAAGACATCCAGCATAGAGAGGGATTTTATCTTGACTGATATACAATTAATGACAACTTTTCATCTATTCAGCAATAGATTTCAGCTGTTTCCCCTTCAGGGCAGATTTTAATGAAATGTTCGCATTTAAACTAGGGAGTGTGTCTGCTTATAAATCCCCAATCCATCTGGCTTTAGCTAGCTCCATATATAGGATTATAAAAGCACCTCTCATATTTTTCTTTATTATTTGCAACACCATCAATAAAAAATAATGAGAATCCTTGGATGGTATGTGTTTAACTAAAGGATTTTTCATGTTACATAATTTGATGTTGCTGATATGTTCATATAAATGCAACTTGAATTGAAGATTTGTCTTGCCAACATTAAATGAGCCACATCTTTGGCAACAGGTGATATAAACAACACTTCTGCTCTTGGCATCTTGCAAATGTGTTCAAAGAATATTAACAGCCAGTTATCTGATGTTTAAAAGTCTACTGCTGAGATACAAACTTGCAACAGCTGCAAGTCCTGCAGGGAAAGGTTCCTATCCTGCTAGATAGTGACTTACTCTAAGCTTGTTGGTTGCATACCTTAATCATAGACAAGCTAGTCAGCTATTTTGAGCACTGATGTATTAAGTCTGCTTTTTTGATGTTTATTTATTTATATATTTATTAATGTGTACAGTGTTTTATTTACTTTAAGAAAAAAATAAATGTATTTTAAGAAATTAATTCTCCATTCAGTTTGTGGGCTTTATGCTTCATGCAGGCCACAATCTACCAAAAAATAAATCATACAGGTAGGCAGAAAATTTAAAAGTGGTTATTAAAGAGTATATCTGTGGTGTGAAGAGAGCCTTTCTAATAACAATGATGTCATAAGCTAGTTATTTTATTTATTATTATTATTATTATTATTATTATTATTATTATTATTATGCAACCAGATATAGAGATATGGGCAGTGTGCAGCTTCCAAGACTTGCTAGTTAGAGCACAACTTTCCATATTTTTTCATCACAATGCCCCTGATTCTGACTCAGATTTTTACCTTGTTTCTTCTAAAATGTCTGACTTTCAGGTAAATCTATGAGGTATACAGTAATTCACTAATGTCAGATGTAACAGTTTCATGCTTCTTTCTCTGAAAATCTCAGCCTCTTATTGCAGGAAATGTGGACAAAGCCTAAAATAAAGTTTCAATATAAAGTCTGGAAAATTTTGAGAAAGTCTGAAAATACAAATGAATTCAGGGAGTTTTTGAAAATGTTTTTTTTTTTTGTGTGAATAATGTTATATATTAGAGTTTGTTAGTTTGAGTGGAATGTAAGTGATCTTATGAAGTTTTTGTTGTTTACTGTTAATATTTCGATGTTTTTTAGAAGACCATATAGATATATGCTTGAATTAAGTGATATGTTATTAAAAAATAATAATAAATGAAGAATAAAAATGTTAACTGAGAGAATAAATTGGTGGCATTCTCAACTATTATGTTTGAAACATTAACTCTGTACTGCAGCCTAAGTACTTTAAGCATTTTCTAGAAAGGTATCAGGTTTTGATTATTTCTAAAGTTAGCTGGCAAGCAATTTCAGATTAACGGTACTTGGTTTCTAAAAGTGCTGTGTCCCAGTGTCACAGAAGAATCAGGTCACTAAGGATAAAGGGGACTAGAGAAAGGTTTACAACTGAATGTTTTTCTTCCAGCAGATGGCAATTCTCAAATTTTAGAATTTAAAATTTAGTTTATTAAAAGAAGGGTCACTCTGTCTGTGACATTCAGAACAATGTGTTATTTGGATTCATAAACATTGCTGTTCCCTAACACCTGATAAAGACATTACTATGTTTCACATCTGTTAATTGCCAATCTATAGCTGAAAGCACTGTTTTGAATTTATTTTCTACCTGTTGGATTAGATGGTCAAAATTCTATTTTAGGATATGCCTCCGTTATGCATCCTCATCTTCCACTAGTCTAGAGATCAGATGCAAGAGGAGCCTGTGCATATATATACTCTACTCTGGGAGAGGCATGCCCAGTACCTCTTCTTGAACCACAGATGCCTGAATTGCTATTCAGTTCTGGGTTGACTGAGCCATAATTAGGGCATTATCCTTCTACATCACAATGCACCTTTAAAAGGTATTATTTTAGACTTACACTTAATTACACTTAATTACAGATGTCCAGGCAATTCCAAATCAGATGAACATCACACACACACACACACACACACACACACACACACACACACACACACACACACACACACACACACACACACACACACACACACACACACACACACACATTAAATGTCCAAAGCATGAATCTAATTTAGCTAAAATTCTTAAGTATTACAGTGTCTTTGGTAGCCATGGGACTAGTATATTATGATTTACATTTAAATGTATCTTAACAGCACTTTGGCTAAAAATATTCCCATACAAGAGCGAGCAATAGCAAACAATAAGCATTTTTTAAAGAAAATAATTTTCAAAAACATATGTGTTTATGATAATTATTGGTATTTATGATTTACACTGCTTCAAGGGTGAGCAGTCATCAGCTTTTCAATTGCAGAATTCCTCATGTCAGATTAATATTTGTATATGTGTTCTACTAAACACACCACCTGTGCCTATTTTGAAGATTGAATTAGAAAGAATTTGTCTCTATTTTGAAGATTGAATTAGACTGAATTTATCTCTATCTCTATCTCTGTCTCTCTCTCCACACATACACACACAGACACACACACAGATATATATATATATATATATATATATGTATATATATATATATATATATATATATATATATATATATATATATATATATATGTATTTAAAACACCAAAACAAATGGTATAACCAACATGACCATTATCATAAAAACTGAAGATTTAATGAGTTAAAATCTTAAAAACAACAATAAATGCTTTCAGACAATGTTCAGTGCTTCTTCAGATCATAAAAACATCCAGCATAGAGAGGGATTTTATCTTGACTGATATACAATTAATAACAACTTTTCATCTAATCAGCAATAGATTTCAGCTGTTTCCCCTTCAGGGCAGATTTTAATGAAATGTTCGCATTTAAACTAGGGAGTGTGTCTGCTTGCAAATCCCCAATCCATCTGGCTTTAGCTAGCTCCATATATAGGATTATAAAAGCACCTCTCATATTTTTCTTTATTATTTGCAACACCATAAATAAAAAATAATGAGAATCCTTGGATAGTATGTGTTTAACTAAAGGATTTTTCATGTTACATAATTTGATGTCGCTGATATGTTCATATAAATGCAACTTGAATTGAAGATTTGTCTTGCCAACATTAAATGAGCCACATCTTTGGCAACAGGCGATATAAACAACATTTATGCTCTTGGAGTCTTGCAAATGTGTTCAAAGAATATTAACAGCCAGTTATCTGATGTTTAAAAGTCTACTGCTGAGATACAAACTTGCAACAGCTGCAAGTCCTGCAGGGAAAGGTTCCTATCCTGCTAGATAGTGACTTACTCTAAGGTTGCTGGTTGCAAACCTTAATCATAGACAAGCTAGTCAGCTATTTTGAGCAATGATGTGTTAAGTCTGCTTTTTTGCTGTTTATTTATTTATATATTTATTAATATGTACAGTGTTTCATTTACTTTAAGAAAAAATAAATGTATTTTCAGACATTAATTCTCCATTCAGTTTGTTGGCTTTATGCTTCATGCTGGCCACAATCTACCAAAAATAAATCATACAGGAAGGCAGAAAATGTGAAAGTGTATATTAAACAGTATATCTGTGGTATGAAGAGAGCCTTTCTATTAACAATGTCATAAGCAATTTATTTATTTATTATTATTATTATTATAATTATTATTATAATAATAATTATTATTATTATTATTTTGTTGTTATTATTGTTATTATTATTATGCAACCAGAAATAGAGATATGGGCAGTGTGCAGCTTCCAGGATTTGTGACTTAGAGCTCAACTTTCCATATTTTTTCATCACAATGCCCCTGATTCTGACTCAGATTTTCACCTTGTTTCTTCTAAAATTAATGACTTTTAGGTAAATCTATGAGGTATACAGTAATTCAGTAATGTCAGATGTAACAGTTTCATGCTTCTTTCTCAGAAAATCTCAGCCTCTTATTGCAAGAAATCTGGACAAAGCCTAAAATAATGGGAGACAATGGCCTAAAATAGGGACACATTTTAAATATTGCTCTTATAAACTTAGAAAGTTGCTAGAATAACAGGACTTAGTGTTAGCATGCATTTTGTGAAGGATATGAGGCTTGAATCAGAAATGTATTTCACTATCTGCTGACTTCAATCATCAGTGATTTGCCATAGGAAAAAAAATATGATGAAAAGTCTAAACATAAAAGGCAAAAATGTGGATATTCTGTGATAATCTGGGCATTTGAGAGGTATGCAAAATGTATAGGTTCATAGGTAGGTACTAGAATATCTGCTCGAAGGCATTTATAAGCCTAGCCAGAATGTGTTGGCTTTCGCTGACCCCTTAGATTGGTTTCCTGTGCCTCTGTCCAGAAGAGCCACTGGAGTGATCCCCGGGGTAAACTTTCTGTTTCCCATCCACTCATCAAGGTTTCTTTTTAAGAGGGTTAGCAAGGAGCTCTGCCTAATGTAGATTGGAATCTTGTTCCAAAGCATGGGAAGTCTCTGGGACAGGAATCTATTTCTCCAGCACGTCCTATTTATTGTTGTGGTGAGGTTTAAATACCTAGAGCATGTGGCTCAAGGTGATAAGGTTTTCTTTAGGTGGAGCATGTCCATCAATTCTGGGTTGGACATGGCCTTCTATGTCAGGCAGAGATCACCTCTGAGTAGGCGGTAAGCAACCGAGTACAGCTGGAGTTTCTTCAGTCAAGCTGCATAGGGCATCTGTTTGAGGCCAGTGATCCTCTTGGTGAGGTACTTCTGTGGTCTTTCCAGCTGTTGCAGGTGTCTTATAAGGTACATCCCAAATGGGGCGTTGTACTCTATGATTGTTCTGATGAGTGATGAGTAGAGGGGTACAATGACCTTATTTGATCTGGATGTGAACCCTTTTGTGATTAGGTGGGCCATGTAGAAGGATTTTCTAACCACTTTGGCAATGTGATTATCAAAGGTGATATTACTATCTACTTGGGTCCCCAGATCCCTTATTACATCTTCTGTATTTAGGGGACTACCACCTATGTGGTAGTTTGTGGGTACTTTGTTTTTTCCAAAGGGGATGACTATGCACTTTTTGTCATTTAGTTTGAGGCCATGATTTTGACACCAGGTATCTGTCTCAGTGAGACCCTTTTGGAGAATGTCTGTGGCAGCCGGAGAGTCAATTATAGCCCCTAGTTTGCAGCTATCTGTAAACTTGGTTAGCCATAGTACTCCTGTGCTTGCCTGTACCTCTGAGAAGTATATGCCAAACAGGAGGGGTCCTAGGACTGAGCCCTGAGGAATGCCACTTGTAACCAATTTAGAGTCGGACCTAGCTCCTGCAACTCTCACCATGTGGGTTCTGTCCATGAGCCAGTTGGCAACCCATCTTGTAATGTAGGGGTTTATGTCCAGGCTGATGTGCTTGTCTATAATACTAGAATATGGAATGTTGTTGAAGGCCTTTCCAAGGTCTAGGTAGGCTGTGTATACCACATTTCCCTCATCTATAGCCTTGGTAACTATCTCAAACAAGTCCACCAGGTTTAGGAGGCAGGCTCTTCCCTTAACAAAGCTGAACTGGGTAGTACCCAGTGTCTGGAGGTTCCCAATGTCTCTGTTAATGAGTTCCATGATAATGCACTCCATAGCCTTGCAGACCAAGCTAGTCAGGCTTATAGGGTGATAGTGCCCATGGTCTGTTGTGGTTCCACCTTTGTGGAGCAGAATAACTGTTGCTGTGCACCATTCTATGGGTATGTAGCCTGTGGAGAGCTGAGTTTGAACAGTGTGTTTAGGTGAGGGGTTAGTTTGTCTTGGAGCTCATGTAGGATGCAGCCTGGGACACCGTCCAGTCCCATCAATGTGTTTTTGGCTTTGGTGAGAGCTGTTTTAAGCTGAGTGTCTGTTATTTCAGGGACTGTACATTCTTCTGGTATGGTTATGGGCTGTTTTGGGGGTGAGAGGGGGGTGACGTTTGCACTGAACCTGTCTGCCAGGATGTTGGCGATGTTCAGTGTATTTTGTGCCATTCTGCACTAAGTCCAAGCAGTACTGAGCATTGCCACTTAGATTCTTGACATTGCTAAAGAATGCCTTTTGGTTAACTTTGGAGTCCTTGGCAATTTTTCTTTTAAAGCTCACCTTGGATGATTTTATGAGGGATCGTAGTTTCTTGCTGATACTGATCAGGGATGTCTTCCCTTCTTGGGATTTTACTCTTTTCTGTACTAGTTTCCTCCTCCTATTGTATAGCTTGTTTAGGGAAGGATTCCACCAGACTGGTTTCCTTTTCTTGGAGGAGTATGTCTTGGTTTTGCTTGGGATGGCATGATCCATGCATTCTTGTAGGTGCCCGTAGAATGCATTAGTAAAGGATTTTGCAGCTTGGACAGTGTTATCCTTCAGCATGGGGGCTTTGAACCTTTCCACCTCGATCTTAAGTAACGTGAAGCTTGCTTTTGAAAAGTTTTTCATGGTGGTTTCCTTGTCCGGAGGTGGGGGCGGAATGTGGATATCCAAAGTGATTTATTTATGATCAAATCTAACAGTGAGGGGTGAACCTCTGGTGTGGAACACTTGTCACCCATGTTGGTGAAGACCAGGTCCAATATGTTGTCACCTCTGGTGGGAGTGTTGACCAGTTGAACCAGGGCATTTGAGTTTATAAATTCTAGAAAATGTTGGGTAAGGGAGTTAGTACTTGAGTAGTTCTCCCAGTTAATGTTTGGGTAATTGAAATCACCCAATATTAGGGTGTTTGGTAGGACCTTTATGTTTCCCACTGTTTCCAGAAACACAGAATGGGGGTCCTGGGACATGGTGGGTGATCTGTAGCAAGCTACAACTTGAATTGCAGTTTTGCCCGTTGTTAGTTGCACGTGGATGATCTCTGAAGCATCATGCTGTGCAACTAACCTGGAGGTGTGGGTGTCCTTAATGAACATGGATATGCCCCCACCTTTTGTATTTTGGTTCAGGTTCTGTGGCCGAAATGTGTGGTATGTGTTGCAGCTTGGTAGTGCTTCGGTGCTCTCTAGAGCCTTAAACCAGGTTTCTTTTACTGCACATATATCACTTTTCTCCATACTGAGGAGTGCCTCGAGTGCGTGCATTCTGAGGTTTAGACTTCTGGCATTGAGTAGCATTTCCCTCAGTTTTTTGTAACTTGTGCTATTTATGGCGATGAGATTGTCTTTTGAGCCTTGCCTAAAAAAGGCACTATGGTGATGGCAAGAGCCTTGGCCTGTATTCGAAAGCCTAAGGGTGACAGGTGCAAGCCACCTCAAGCGAAACTGCATGGCTTGTCGAGCATGTCATCCCAGGTGGACAGACACTGGATCCCTTTTGAATGACTATGTATGCTTTGTATGCTGATGCAAAACCTTCTCTTATATTATCTTTCTAAGAGAATTAGAGTAATACGCAAACATTGACCTGATATTGGACCCCCCCCATTATTTATTTATTTATTTATTTAAATTTGTTGACCAGGAGTGTCCGACTGGATGTGGTTCCATTTTCAGTGGAGACCCGGGGAGAAAAGCTCCACAGTAAAATAAACAGACAGTAGTTACATTGGATTACATAGCGATTAACAATTTAACATAGAAATTACTTACAACATATTTACAGATGAAGAACATAGTACATCAGTAGACAACTAGAATCTTTATCTGTGAAGTACATAACAGGCATTAACAAATGTAACAATGAGAAGTTCCTGCTGTATAATAAGTACTAGGCTTATGAGCATCTGAGCTTGCTATAATCAAGGTAGTTAGTGGAGTGGAAAGAAAGGTAGTGTTTGGATGGGGTGGGTGATATTAAAGTGGGAGTTGCAAGGGCATAGCCAGCATGTTTTTAGGTGTGCTTTTAGTAAAGTTTTGAAGTTGGTGCATGATGGTATGGAGGTAATTATGGGTGGGAGTGAGTTCCATAATTTGGCTATGATGCAAGAGAATAGTGCTTCACCAGCAGATTTATTGGCTTTAGTGATCTGCAAGTGATTTTTTTTTGCTGGATCTTAGTGGTCTGGTGGTGCGATAGGGTTGGAGTAGATTCTGGAGGGATGGGACATTTAGTGGATGGTTTACTAGTTTGTGGGCGAGTGAGAGTTGATACCACTGAAGGAGGTGAGGGAGTTCAAGCCAGCCCAGTTCAGCAAGTGAGAGACAGTGGTGACTATGGTAGGATGCCCCTGTGGCGAATTTGGCGATTTTGTTGTAGCAGGTCTCTAGCTTGTTTAGATCACATTGCCTTAAATTGGTATATACTGGAGAGGCATAAAGTAGGGTGGAGATAAGGTGGGAATTTGCTATTGAAATCTTTGCTGCTTTGGTGAGAAATTGTTTATTTCTGTATAATGCTCCTAGTTTTTTTGTGGACTTTTTTTTATGGTCATGGATATGTGAATGTCAAATTTCAGTTTATTGTCTATTTCCACTCCTAGCAATTTGGTGTGTTCAGTTGGGTATATAGTGGTGTTGTCTTTTGATGTGATGTTAAAGTGAGAGTTGTTTTGAGTATGTTTGGTGGGTTGGAAGATGAGTAGTTTAGTTTTGTTTGGGTTGAGTATTAATTGGGCATCGAATAACCATGTTTCAACAGAGGAAAAGGCTTCCTGTGTGACTTTTTGCAGTTTGGGTAGGGACTGGGCTGAGCAGATGATGGTCGAGTCATCTGCGTATTGGATGAGTGTGCCATGTTTGGTGGCAGAGGCTAGATTATTGGTGTAAACAGAGAAGAGTAGGGGTCCAAGGATGGATCCTTGGGGAACCCCTATGGAGACAGGTAGTTGGGGAAATATGTCATTCTGCCATACAATGGATTGTTGGCGGTCAGACAGGTAACTCTGAAACCAGTTGGTGACTGATTGTGAGAAGGATAGGTTATTGAGGACAGAGATACATTGTTTGTGTGGGACCATGTCAAATGCTTTAGATAGGTCTAGGAAAGTAGCAGAGGAGAGATAGCCATTGTTTTTATGCTGAAGGATAGTGTTAGTAAAGGAGAGTAAGGCAGTGGTGGTGCTATGGTTTGGTCGGAAACCATGCCGAGTACTGGAAAGGAGGTTGTTAGTAAGGAGGTAGTCTGAGACCTGAGAGTGTATGCATCTCTCTAGTATTTTGGAGAGTAGAGAGAGAATAGCTATGGGGCGGTAATTGGTTAGTTCTGCAGAGGGTCTGCCTTTGTGGAGGGGAAATATATGTGAGACTTTCCACAATGTGGGAATGTAACTTTCTGACAGAGATCGGTTAATTAAGATGGATACTGGGTAGGCCAGAGCATCAGATGCGATTTGTAGGTATTCACTTGAGAGGTTGTCTGCTGCTAATTTGGTGGGTTTAAGTTCAGTTAAGAGTTTTTTTTTTATGTTGGAGTTAGGTACAGGAGAAAAAGAGAAGGCAGTGGGGAGATTACTAGTTGAAGGTGTGGGTTGGAGGGGAGGGGGGGTTGTGTTGTTTAGCTAGTGATAGTATGGTTTGGGTGAAGTGTGTGTTGAATGAGGTAGCAATATTTTCTGAGGGGTGAGGGATGTTAGGAGGAGGGGTACTGACTACCTGGGTGGAGGATGGAGTTTATGGAGGACCAGAATTGTTTGGGGCTGTGTTGTGAGGAGTCTAGGGCAGACTGGTAGTATTGGAATTTGTCCTGTTTTATTAGCTTTTTGACTCTATTGCGTAGTTCTAGGAATTTCTGTCTAGCTGAGGGGGTTTTGGTTTTGTCCCAGTGCCCCCGGGCTTTATCCCTGTTTTTCATTTCTGACTTAGTGGTTTTCTGTAGCCATGGGGAGGGTTGTGCTTTGGTTCTGGAAAATCTTATGGAGGCATGGTAATTAAGGATGTTCAGGAAGGTAGTATTAAAAAATTCAACTGCGTCATCTAGACTGAGGTGCTTTAGAGCATGCCAGTTACATTCTTTGAGGGATGAGATGAATGTGAGTGGGTTAAAGTTTATTTTTTTTACGTATTTGATGATAGATGACAGGTTTAGCTTGGTACAGGTATTCTTTGAGTAGGAATGTTGGGGAGTGATCACTGAGGCTATCTGATAAGCAGCCTGTTATATATGACTGGGGGTTCTTACTGACTAGTATCCAATCCAGGGTAGTGTGCTTGCTGGAGTTTTTATTTATCTTTGTTGGTGACTGGACTAGTTGGGTGAAGCCATGAAGGTGTACATGATGGGTTGGATTGTTGCCAGAACAGGATTGCCAGTCAATATTGAAATCACCTAAGATGATAGTTTCTTGGGGGAGATGGTGGGTAGACCAGCTGAGGAGGTTTTCTAGTGGAGGGATGTTTTGGCCAGGTGGGAAGTAGCATCCAATTATCTTGATGGTTTTGTTTTGGTTAATTTTGAGGTTGGTATATATTATTTCTTCATTGCCTATTTGTGGAGCTGATGATTTTAAGATCAGGATGTTTAGATGCTGTTTAAATATTATAGCTACACTACCTCCTTTTTTGTTTAGCTGGTCTACTCTTAGTATGCCGTAACATGTATGGAGTATTTGCTCACTGGTAATGTGAGGTTTTAGCCAGGTTTCTGTCAGGATGACTATATCTGGGGAGTACAAGTCTATATTGGCATGGAGTTCATGGACTTTGTTGGATATACTTCTAATATTTAGGCTTAGTAGAAGGAAGTCACTTGGCTTTCTATTGGCTATAATATGGGAGAAGTTGTGGTTTCTAGTCTGATTATGAGGATTGGGGTTGGAGATGGTAGGGCCAGGGTTGGGGTGGATGTCTCCACTTAGGGCTAGTTTTGATATGCATGAGATTATTAGTTTTCTCAGTTTTTAAATGTGTTTGTTTATAAGAGAAACTTTAGGATTGTGCTCTGTGGGTAACAGGTATGGTGGGAGGGTTACTATGTTAAGTTGTAGGGATGCTTTACGTTTGAGTAATATAGTTGTTGGAATATGTGGGGGGTGCATAGGGATGGTTCTTGAGCTGGTGGGAGGGGAGCTGAGTATGGGTGAGACATGAGTGGTGGTGTGAGTAGTAGTACAGTGGTAGTGGTTGAGTGGGGGAATGATGGAGCTTTGGTAGGATGTAAGAAATGCAAGGAGAGTGATGCAGTGAGCAAAGGAAAAGTATGCTTGTACATGTTAGTTGAGGAGGTGTGATAGTAGAGGGAATATGGAGGAGGTAGTGTTGAGTTAGCGCTGTGGTTGGCTATTAGAAAGATGGGAGGGGTTTCAGTGCAATAAAGGTGGGACCACTGGGGACAGGAGGGAATAGGGGGCAGGGTGGGGAGCGAAGCGGGTAGAGACCCTGTTAGGTTCTTGTATGAGGGGCTGGAAACAATCACAAAGCAAAGACAAGTATGTGTTAAGAAACAATCACAATTGACCAAGGACTGCTCTGAAACTGTAAGTCATTTCTTACTTTCTCAGGTGGAAAAACAGGATAACCTTGTATCAGTAGGCTACTGTGGTCATAGTTTAAATTAACAAACACACAGTATTGATCAGTTATGGATACTATTTGCTAACAGAAGGGAATAAGAGAAAGTGGAAGGTGTGTGTGTGTGTGTGTGTGTGTGTGTGTGTGTGTGTGTGTGTGTGTGTGTGTGTGTGTGGTGGTAGTGGTGGTGGGGGGTGCTTACAACCAAAGCAGAGTGCTCTCCAGGGGAAAATGAATATTGGCTCAAACAGGTAGACACATACTCAAAGTTAACTGTAGCTGTTTGCAGACAGTTCAGACCCAGACTGCACTTTTCTTATAAGAATGTTAAAGGTGGTACCGCAGTTGAATACTTAAGAGTGGTGTTAGGTCTAGAAAAGCAGAGTACAGAGAGGAGTAAGCACTTTTGAGATGGTAAATATATATTAAATAGATTACAAAAAACATACTGAGCAAATAGCTACCGCATGCAGGACAATGTCCTGAATCACTACTTAGTATATGCAGATACTGAGCCAATTGGAAGAACATTAGAAAACAAAAACCCAGACAGTTATGCAGTCACAGATAAAAATATAGCGAGCAGCAATCTGTCGTGGTTCTCTAATGTGATTCTATCCACCAGTAACAGCACAAACTTATAGAAATAATTTAGACACTAGTATGAGCTGTCTACACACAGCACAATTACATGAATAACATTAGTGAACAAGGTGCAGCTATGAAAATAGACCATACATACTATTATACTAAAAACAAATTGGTGCATACAAAATGCTAGCATACCATAGTAACATCAATAATAAAGCATAACACATATTAGATGTCTAACACAATTCAACATAAACATATACAGTTGTAAAATGTATAATACTATTCAACATAAATAGGCATTTACAGTTGTAAAACACTTACTGGAGAGACACTGAGCCTTCATGGGGCCTGTAGCAGAGTGGATTGCAGTTTTACAAATGGTTGCATTTACATTATTTTTGGCTTTGTTCCTGATTATTGAGCAAAGACTTTGTGAGATATGGGGCTAACTGTACTTGCTCATCCACACTGAACTTGAGCCTGACATCTTAGCCCACCATTGTCCCTAATTTTAATTTATATTCCTGGTTTGTTTTTGGCTTTGTCCCCAATTCATGTGTTAAGAGTTTGAGGAAGAGTGATGTATTTATTTACTTGTTTAATTTATTTTGGGTTGGATTCATGAATGGCTAATTTCTGTGTTGCTATCATGTGCACACAATAAAGCACTGTTTTGTATTCATTAAACAGCTTTACATGTCATGTAGACCTGCCAAACAAAGGTAAACAGCAGAGTTATGTTAGTGAAAGCATAAGTAGCAGAATTATATACTAATTAACCAGTCCAAGATGGTAGAATCAATCAGGAAGCTACAAAGTAACCATGTAGAGATAGCATAACCCTTTGCTGTGAACTATTGGAAATTATACAATGACCCCCATTAATAGTCCAAAATGTGTGCACTGATTGTCCAGCATGCCTGTTGTAAATCCCACAATATACCAATGGAAAAAGGTCAGTCGCCTGAACTTTTTTCCATTGTTATAAGGTGTCCAAACCATTTTATTTTAATTAAAAAAAAAAAAAAACTGCGCAACAGAGGCTTTCTTTTCTCCGTTGCTTCCATTTCAAAGCATTGATGTACTGGGTATGGTCAAGTCCCATAGGCATGCACAGTACATCAATATATACCATCACCGGTGGAAGAACAGTAATGCACCGTTATACAGAGACATTATTTAAGAAAAGTAAGTATTTTTTTCTTAAATAATGTCATTGTATAATAGCAATAACTGACTCAGTGGTTGTAGTATATTGAAGATTTACCCACAGTTGGCTTTATTTAATCACTCTGGCTTCATACTTGTGATTAAACCACACCAACCATGGGTAAATCTTCAATATCCCACACCACGTCATTGGTTATTGTTTAAACAGCCAACATCATACTTAGAAAAAAAAGCACTGTTAGTGGCTGCTGCTGCTCTCCTGCACATATCTGTGCACCAGGCTCAAATCTGTGCTGCTGATGGATGATGATCGACCTCATCCAAGGAGAATAAGGGTGTTCAGACCCCATTTAACATATTATGGACTGCATGATATTGAAATAGTATTACAATACCTGGTTGACTGGGAAATACTACAGGTACTCTTCAACCTCTGCCATCCCCACCTCAGACCTGAGGACATCGAGGAGAATCTATACCAGTGGAAACTAAGGTATGTGTATCAATAAGGATATTAGCTACTGGTATGTTCCAGAGACTCACAAGGGATATGCCAAGCATGTCACAAGCCTCAGCTTTCAGAATTTTGCACCATTGTCTTGATACTATGCTACAACATGCAAGGAAGTGTATCTATTTTCCACACACAACAAAGGAGAGAGCAAGAACAATGAAGAAATTCTATGCTGTAGCACATTTCCCTGAAGTGGTTGGGGCCATAGATGGCAGTCACATAGAAATAAAAGCCTCACCTGGTGAACAGATAAGGATATACATCAATAGTAGGGGGTTGTACTCAGTCAACTGCCAAGTTGTCTGTAATGCCTGGGGAATCATCTTCAATGTCTGGGCAGGCAACCCAGGCAGTTACCATTACTCACACATAAGGCACACCTTACAGCTGTACACAAGGTTTACTAGGGGTGATGTTCCACAAGACATCTACTGGGCGATGCAGGTTATGCACTGGAACTATGGCTCATAACACCCATCAGAAGTGCACAAACATCCACAAAGGAAGGATACAACAATGCCCACGCTCAAACTAGAAACATTATAGAACATGTGTTTGGCACGCTGAAGTCATGGTTCCATTGTGTAGACACATCAGAGGGTACACTGCAGTATGACTCAGGGACATGTGCAAAAATTCTTGTAGTCTGAGTCATGTTGCACAATATCATTTTGAGGAAAGAGCTGCAACAGGCACAGCAAGGTCCAGGACCACACATTCCTAGACCACAGGCAGGGCCAGCACCTCCAGCATATACAGACAAGGATTCTGAAGGAGTACCTCCAGCTGCAGAGTTAGCCAGCAGATGTAGGAGTGCACAATATGCCCTTGCCCTAGCTAAAAGGTAAAGGACAGCACACACATACTCACCACCTAAGACTCAAAGGTTAGTGCGCACACTCAGCAACTAAGAAGCAAATGACAGCACACACACTTATCAGTAAAGGAATACAAATAGCAAACTAAGCACATACACATATTAAAAGTGATGCCACAAACTTTACTTACCCATATAATGTCTGTGTAGAGATAGCATCAGACAGAGACAGACCCAAAACATACAACTCATAACAGCAGTAAATTCAAGGTAAGTGTGGAACCTGTAGTATAAGAACAAATGCATAAAAAGATAAACTACCTGTATACAGTCAGTCTCTTACCCATCCCGCTCTATGTATCAGACATATATGCAACCCTAAGTCAAACCCAAATGAACAGAGGCCATGGCAGAGTCATCATTATCTGCAGACGGTAGGGGGTGCAGTGGGCTAAGGTGACACCAAAGTAGTCAGTGTGTGTGAGTAAGAAACACAGAACATTCATAAAAGTATGAAACATCTCAGGGCCACTAACAGGGGATATATTCCAATCAACATTAAGGATTTCTTACCTTACATGTGTGTGAGTCAGTATGGACAGTTTTTGTAAAATTTATGTGTGTCTGCATGAACCCAATCAAGCTCTGTGCTAGCACTATGTCCTACCATGTGGGACAGGTGTGAGCTGTGCATGATAGAGTTGGCTGCTCAGTGTCATTGCTTCCAGACACACAGACTGCTTCTGCCAGGAGTTGCACTGTCACTTCCATGTCCCTGGTTCAAAGTGGGGGTGTTACCTGAAAGTGAGAGATATCTGCTGGCCAAGCTCTCTTCACAACTTTCTCCAGGACCATGACATCATGGCCATCCATGTGTGGGTGTACATGCCTCAAGGGTCTATATTAGAACATCGAAGTTTCAAAACTTTGAATGTTCTAATATCGACCCCTATTCAACGCAAGCTGAAAACATCGAACATACAGAACAGCAAATTTTTTCCTAGGGAAAAAATGTGCTGTTCCAAAACACATACACACAACACAAGCACACCAAACAAACAGCAATCCACACACATACACCTAAAATCTTACACCTAACCCTACACTAAACTATACGCACACCACAAACTATCCACTTACCTTAACCCAAACTCTAACCCTAAGGTCCGTCACTATCGCACAATCACCTCACCTGCACCCTAACCCTAACTCACCTACCCTGCCCTAACCCTCATGTCCACACAATCACGCACTTACCTGACCTGCGCCCTAACCTAACTCACCTATCCCACCCTAACTCTCATGTCCACATAATCGCACACAAACCTAACCCACACCCTTACCCTAACTAACCTAACCCGCACTCAATCACACACTTACCTGAACCCGACCCGCAACTTTCCACCACAGCATTGAAAATACCGAAGCAACTTTTCATTTCTGTACTTAAGCTGAGAGGAGGGGAAAATGCTCAGAAAATAAAGACAAACATGTCCAGAAATGGTTCATACGAAAGCCTTCACTTTTTGCTTCCATTTGCATGGAGATTGTCATCGTGCAACAATGTTGAGTGATGGTGAATGGTTGTTCATGTGCTATGGAATATCCTGGTCAGTTGTTGCCATTACCCACAGTAGTCTGGTTATCCTTGCACAAAGGTGCTCAGTCATGCTGTGCTATCAGAATGTATAGGTAAAGGCAGTATAAAGGCAATACTTGGCAATAGTAACTCTAACAGTTCTTTGACTACTGGATGCAACAAAGGGCAACCTCCTCTGTGGATTGTTGACATAAATCACTTGTTTGAAGATTGCTTTCTGTTCATAGCAGCAAGTGTTCTCTATTCCAGATATATGTCACATTATTTCTTACTGTGATGTTAGACTTCTACGATGTTTCATAATATGTATCTTATTTTTTATACAGTTGCAGCCTTTAATGAATATATTTTGAATACTCTTGCAAAAAAGCATTTTCAAACACATTCATGACCATATGAAAGAATTAGTAAAGCATTTTTATGTTATTCATGTTCTAATCAGGTTTCGCCTTTCAGTTTCTTGATCCCCAGAACCATCAGTTAATTATACGGAGCATGACAGATGAATAAAGAGGACACAGCGTAAAGAGCTGCATTAATGGCACATAACACCAACCTTTTATATGGGTCTGTTATCTGTCTCTTATCTTCAACCCTTCTCACTCACCCCTTTGTATTGCTAGCTATTCATTAGGTCGATTGCTTTAAATGTCATCTTATGGCATTTTCATACTCATTGCTTTGCCAAACACTAATACCTGCATCTTCCATTGGCTGAATAGGTTATCAATGCCACTTCAATGGTGTGATTTGGAGGTGGGCAAAATAGGATTTCCTTTGTAGTGTGTTGAGATAATGATCAAGTCTACAAACTTAATTTTGCATCTTGACAATGGTTCAAATCCAGCATTAGTTGAAACTCTTACTGTTTGTATAAGTCTGTTTCATGTGTATGTGCTGCCTATGTATTTGTCTAACCCCCTTCTCTTTCATCAGTTGTAGTCCTCAGCATTTTTCAAGGTCTGGCAACAAGCAAATATAATATGTGATACTAAATGAAATTTCAAGTGTTATTACAAAATGTGGTAAGTTTTTGCTTTAGACCACATTGCCATGTTTAGCTTAGCTCAAATACCAACATGTGCATTGAGATATAGTAAAACAGAAGTAGAGTAATAAACTGTGATACACTTACTCATCCATATATGTTTCATGCTGCTAGATATCATGTAAAGTGTAAAGGAAATTACAATTGACATAAGTGTAGTCAATAACGCTGCCTACAGAATGCTTTAATTGAACAAACTGACACAATTTGTACAATCAACATATCTAGAATACTTATTCCTATGTAGGCTTAAAATCAGAATGAAAATTAATTATGATAATCACATTCTGGCATCCTTTGCAAAATGATAGGCAAAGTAGATTAGAATCTTGCTTCAACTATGCTTTTTCATTTAGCTTGCTGAACTTATACCTTGCACCACAGAGAAAGCTAGGTGACAGGTGGATTTTCTTCACTTTGTATTGTCCAGAGTGCTGACAGATGCACACCACCACCAAGCCTGTTTCTACTCCAGAAGGATAATGAAATGAAAGTTTTCATTTTTTTTCCTTCAGCAGTAAGTCCTGTTTGCTCACTGGCTAATATTAAACAAACAGGGAGGCAAGCATAATAATTCTTTTTTGAAGTAAGCTTTGGCCATAACATGTGGAAGGTAGATTCTAACATGCAAAGTGTACATATGCATCATGTTAAGATAAAACACATCTGTTCTACATGTAATCACAATCATAACATTTTCTCCCTGCACCTTATTTGCACAAGGGTTGGCAGAAAGCACTAAACACCATTTAAAGCTGCTACTTCATATTCCATCTTCAACGCCTCAAAGTATAATCATGCATGCACTAATACTTTGCCAACATCCACACAAATTAGTTTTTCAGCATTGCACTTTAGGAAGAGATTTTGAACAAAAATAAGTATTGTTACTGGACTGTAGTACTTCATTGCATGGAAATTTCTTAATGCACTCAAGTGAACCTCAGTGAATTCTGTGGTTGACTGACCACTTCGTTCTGGTCAGTTTAGTCTTCTCTGTAGCACTTACTCTTGAAAATGATATGCAACTACACAGAGCCTTGGCCCATGCACTTTATCTTAACTTAGCCCATACTGCACAGGAATATTAGCAATTGTTTGGTATTGGCAGTGTGCAGTGCCCATGCATGAGAAGATATTGCTAATATCACTAGCATTCATTACAGTTTGCATACCATCATCATAACCTTATGATCCATGACCACTTCATTGTCCATCCTGTGTTTCACAAGTGTGTGTGTGTGTGTGTGTGTGTGTGTGTGTGTGTGTGTGTGTGTGTGTGTGTGTCTCATGTATAAAACATAGGCACATGTCAGTCTCAGTTTTGCAATATACATTAATGACAGCATAGCTGACATAAGTCAACAGTGTGTATGCATTATTGATCATAGCATTGCACTTACTCCTATATATCAACAAATATGGCTTTGCACAAAAAACTTCAACATCACAATATCTTCTCTGACACAGAATGAGAAGCTAATCCTATCTACACTACACTGTCATACTGTAGAAGTCAGCTTCTTTGTTGTCACTTGTGTTAAGTATTGCATCTTCTAGATTCTCTAACTTGAAAGGTAGGGAGTTCTAATATCATAACAGTCAAAGTGTGCACATGTGCATGTGCGGGTGTGTGTGGATATACATGCATTGTGTAAATATAACCTTCCATACTGCTGGCTTCACTGAAATAGTAGTCTGGAGAAAGTGTTACACTGCAGAGTGAGTACACATCAGTGCCAGACCCTTCTCCCAGCATAATTTTCTCTGCAACACAACACTGACATCATCCTTTATTTTGTATACTCTTGCAATTTAAAAGTCAG
>NC_056728.1:299494805-299504805 GCF_019279795.1 Protopterus annectens
ATGTCTCCCAAATCTCATATGCTTAGTTTTTGTGTATATTAACATACTATTTTCTTATGCCCAAATGGTCATTTTGCATAGTTCTTTTTGCAGATATGCTTCATCTGTAACACAAGTTATCAGTTTTCCTGTTTTTCAAGTTACCTGCATACAGATTATATAACATTTCAGATGAAAAAGATAGATCTGAAAGATATAACCTAAAGATATATAAAGCCTTGGACAGACCCTGTGGGACACTCTGACTATCACCTAGAATTTCACCTGTCCAATTTCTATATGATACTTTCCTATTTGTAAACTATGCTGGCCAGAAAATTGTCAAAATGTAAGAGACCAGTGATAGAAAAGGTTCTCACATCAATGAGTTAATTAGATCCCTATGAACATTATACTATGTAAAATTATGTTAACAAAACAAACTATTTTACCATGTTTAACCCAAGCAGAATTTATGAAATTAGGCATGTCATCACTTGCAATACTGAATTTATTTATTTAGTGACAAGTTTATGTGGTACCTTCTATGTGGGTGAAACAACTTACCAAATTTGATAGCGTATTTCTGTGTACAAGTTATATGAAATGTGAAAAGCTATGCGATGCTTTTCATAAACACAAGCTTGTTCATCAAGATGCTTGTTTTATTTTCACAGCTATTTATGCAACTGGCAATAAATAATCCAGTTAAGAGTGATAAGAAAAAAATAGACAAAAAATGTGGTTGTAACTTTGATGACATTTTGTTCTTCTGGACTGAATGAACTTTTATAGCTAGATCATTTTCTTAGTCTTATGTTTTACATTTATATATATATATATATATATATATATATATATATATATATATAAGTATATAGGGTATACTTTTTCCACCAGCACCCCCGCACCCTTGCTACTTTATATAAACTCACTCTGGGATACCACTACAGTGGGGAAACAGGTATATTCCCTTATCCCCACTGTAGTGTGATGCGGTGCTGTAGTGTTTTTTTGGGTTTTTTTACTATTACTTTTGTTTAAGTGCACTTTCGGGTAAATGAGTTTGTACTTTTCTTTTTGAAAGGGTAAGGTTTTGATAAGAAAAAGTAGACCCATATATATATATATATATATATATATATATATATATATATATATAAATATATAAATATATATATATATCTATATATCTATATATATATATATATATATATATATATATATATATATATATATATGGGTACCTATCAAACCATCGACAACTTAAAATAACGAAACTGACTCCACCGACAACTGAATTAACCGACAGCGCAAATACGGACGTTTACAAGGTAAGGGTGTAACTCCGCTACTCATGCCTACCATGGTTGCATGACACTGCCACCCTTCCTAAACTATGGTAGGCTTGAGGAGCGAATTTACACCCTTGTAAACGCCATTTTTGTGCTTGGTTAATTCAGTGTCGGTGGAGTCAGTTTCGTATTTTAAGTTGTCAATGGTTTGATAGGTATATATATATATATATATATATATATATATATATATATATATATATATATATACAATATATATACATATATATGGGTCTACTTCAGAAGACTGACAATCCAAAAGACTGAATCCCAAAATACTGAAAACTCAAAATACTGAAAGTATTGTTAATGCAGGGGCAACCCTCCAGCCCTCATTTATGGGGCTGCACCACCCACACCCCCTGCTATTTATATATACCAACTCCAAGACAGCAACAACAGTGGAAAAGGGGCAAATTCCGGCCTTCAGTATTTTGAGTTTTTAGTATTTTGGGATTCAGTCTTTTGGTTTTTCAGTCTTCTAAAGTAGACCCATATATCTCTCTCTCTCTTTCTCCATAGATATATATATATATATATATATATATATATATATATATATATGTGTGTGTGTGTGTGTGTGTGTGTGTGTGTGTGTGTGTTTGTATATGTATATGTATATATATATATATATATATATATATATATATATATATATATATATATATATATATATATATATATATATATATATATATATATATATATATATATATATATATATATATATATATATATATATATATATATATACACATAGATAGATATTTAGTAAGATAAATATACACACACTTCGATCTGAAGAAGGTTAAATCCGAAAGCGCTTTTCGTTGACGAAGTACTAGGGGATTTTATGTCATTTCACTTGTCTTTGGGTTCTACCCATTTATTTGTGCATTTTTCATTAAAGAAGGTCACAGTCCGTGGTGGTGTTTGTGGCTGTTTCACGAAAATCTTCTAGATTTTGTTGTCTCCACTTTTCTTTTCTTTGTACCCCTAATTGCAGTCATTTCTATCTTTAGAATTTCCTTTCTCCATTCCTGTGTTGGCTTAGTTCTTTGTATACTTTCTGGTACTTTAGGACTATAATAATTTGCATGACTGCCATTATTTTCCTTAAGAATCTGCATCCAGCATCCAAAACTTTCCTTATTTCTTGAATTATCCTCCTGTTTCATCATCATCTCTTTCCACTTTGAAAGGGAATATTCTGCTTCTGTTATATATAAGAGCATTAACTGTGTGCCTTTAACCCTAAACCTCCTTTACTGAGAAGATAAACTTATCCCACTTGACTCTTGCCCTTCTCCCCTACCAAAAAAATTCTTCAACTCATCATTGTTCAAAGCTTCAATGAGACAGGCCTTCTGCCATTGCTCTGCTGTGAGACTGGAAAAAGCTAAGTGTTTATTTTCAATTGCTTTCTGCAATTCTGTTTTACTAAAAACATTTGGTGCAACTGTTAATGAATTCAGTCCTTACCTCTGTTCTGATCTTTGTCTCCCTTTTGTTTGTTCTGTTCTTTTTACTTGCCTCTGTACTTGAAAAACACTAACATAGAGCTGTATATATCTATTACTGTTTGTGACCTTTGGAGCTTGTAGTGAAATCTTTTGTCTAGAGAGGCCTGGCTGTTTATTCGTGGGAGGGGGAATTCAGTCTGGTCTGATCTAGCTAGAGGCATTACTACAAGGTTGTTGTTTTTTTTTTTTTTGATAGGATAATTTAGCTACTTTCTGTTCTCTGCCTTAAATAACCAGTGTTTAAACCAGTTTGTACTTGTTTGCTTTAAACTGCAGAGAGATATGCTTTCTGCTATTGCTCTGCTGTGAGATGGGGAATAAGACAAGTGCTTATTTTCAACTGTTTTCTGCACTTCTGTTTTACTGAAAACATTTGCTGCATATCTGTTTAAACTGTGCAACTGTTTTTTAGACTTAGTGAATTCAGTCCTTACCTCTGTTCTGATCTTTGTCTCCTTTTTGTTTCTCTATTCTGTTCTTTTTACTTGTCTCTGTACTTGAAAAAACTAACATAGTGCTGAATATCTATTACTTTTTGTGACCTTTGGAGCTTGTAGTGAAATCTTTTGTCTAGAAACCCTAGCTGTTTTTTCATGGGATGGGGAATTCAGTCTGGTCTGATCTAGCAAGAGGCATTACTACAAGGCTGTATTTTTTTTTTGATTGGATAATTTGGCTGGTTTCTGTTTCTCTGCCTTAAATATTCAGTGTTTAAGTCATATTGTACTTGTTTGCTCAAAGCTGCAATGAGATAGGCCTTCTGCCATTGCTGTGCTGTGAGATTGGAATAAGATAAGTGCTTATTTTCAACTGTATTCTGCACTTCTGTTTTACTAAAAACATTTGCTGCATATCTGTTTAAACTGTGCAGCTGTTTTTCATACTTAATGAATTCAGTCCTTACCTCTTTCTTGATCTTGTGTATTCCATCCATCTGGCCAGCTGCTGTTGTAGTACTAAAGCTTGGTGGGTTTGAGTCGCCTGCCTCTAATATAACTTTGATATTGGACACTCCCGCCAGTCCCAATTACATCAGCTCATTCTACTGTGTACAATGAGATAAGTTGTGAAGGTCCATATTTAGCTTCTCAACCTTGAATTATCATCTGTCTCCTCACTTTGTGATAAAAGGAAATAAAAATGTAACTCTTCCTACTTCATTTTGCTCCTTGTACTGAAGAGTTCAACTGTATTTAGTTTGCCAGATTTATTACTGTTTGTTGTTAGCCCTATTAAATTGATGACAGTATTCTACTGAATTGCTGCTTTATTTGAGTTGTCTTTTACTGTTGTGATCGCGAGTTAATTTATCACATTTGCACTCTTTTAAAGCAATTTACTGATTATATTTCATTGCTATCTACTGCAATTCATTACTATTTAATTGCATTTTACTGCATTTCGTTACTGTAACTGTATTTTTTTATACTGTGTGTTCTGTTCTTTTGACTGTAAGTGGTTAATCTGTGCTTCTTTGTGAGTTTGCTGCTGTTTTCTTAACCTTAAATTGATTAGCATAGTCTAGAAACAGGTTTGCTGCATCCAGAGCTTTAGCTGCATTGTTTTTACCCCTTTTTGAGGTATTTCAGCTACAAAAATTCCCTTAGTAGCACCTGTGCAATCATCTAGTAGTACTGCTCTTAGACCTTCCACCCTTTACCCTCTTATCTCTCTCTCTCTCTGGCCTCTCTCCCTTAGTTTCTGACAAATATGGATGGACAATTTCATATGTTTTCTCCTGCCAGTCTGGTTGATATGGGCATCCTGAGACAGTGTAGCAACTGCTTCATGTACATGGGCAACCCTCTACTACTACCACCTAGAAACACAATTTGTAAGAGATGCAATTACATCAAGCACCTAGTATCACTGCTCTCTCCCCCACAAGCTAGTATATCTGGCCCTGAGAAGGTTGTCAACATGAACACCACACCTCAAACACCACCCACACCTATACACCATACCCCCACATATGCGGAGGTCCTCAACAAAACATACCCAAACAAAAGGGAACTCTGAGGGAAAGACACATGCAAACTCCACTGCCCACCACACCACAGACCACACATAGTCCACATATTTGTTTCTCACAGCCACTAAGGCCTAAACATAAACCCAACATATTAGTCATAGGAGACACCATTGTGAGATACACAGATGCGCCTCCCACCAGGCTGAATAAGGAGAAAGTCACTGTTAGTTGTTTGTTGGGCACCAAAATCCACTATATCACCCATGCACTCAAGTCTCTCAAAAGTACTGTTATGACTCTGTCGTAGTCCATGTTGGCATGAATGACTTGAGATGTGCCTCCCAAAACTACATAAAGAGATACATGACCAAGCTGACTGAATATGTGTCCCAGGCAGGTATGTTCCTAGCCTTAAGCAACATTCTACTGTCACCCAGAATGATGCCTCAATACAAACAGAAAATGATTGACTTTAACAATTGGCTCAGTTTCTAGGGTCATTCAAAGGTGTCCAATACTTGACAGCCTGGGATAACATGGTTGAAAAACCAAGATGCTTTGCCAGAGATGGTCTACATCTGTTTCCCTTAGGCTTCAGGCTCCTGTCTCCTCTATAGTGCCTTTTTTATTCAATGCCATGAGGTCAAAACTACCAACATAAAAATGTCAGGAAAACATAAATGAAAGGTCATGCTGCTAAATGCTAGGAGGCTAAACATGAAACTGTACTCATTGCAAGCATTCATAACCCTGGAAGATGCTGACATTTGTGCAGTAACAGAAACCTGGTTCAAAGCTGCATAGAGCACCCCAGCCATACCAGGTTACTTATCCTATCATACATTCAGATCCCAAACCATGGACAGTAAAGCAAAAGGAGGTGGCGTTGCAATATATATAAAAGATGTACACACATCCAGGCTGATCAAACAGTATGACACACAGAAAACACTCCAGGTGCAGTTAACAATTGAAAAGACCCTTATTTAAATCATAGCTAGCTATAGGCCTCCAACTTTGACTTAAGGTGCCCACTCCACCTATCTGGACCTCTTTGAATCTATCAAGGTTCAGCCCTTTACCCTGATCCTGGGTGACTTTAACTATCCAACCACAGATTGGAAGAAATACTCATGCTAAAACACAAATGGCCAGAGATTCCTTGATTTTGTCAATGTAAACTAAATGAAAACTCCAGCTAAGCTAGAACTTCAAATGAGGGACCTCCCAAACCTCCTGTGATAGAGGCACATCGGATATATGCAAATGACCGTTATGAACATCAAGTGTTTCAGCTATACGGCGATTCTGATTGCCCATGACTTTTATGTTTAAAGTCGTTTTAATGGACAATTTCAGGCCAATAAAGCCAAACCCCACTAGCTATGGATAGGCATATTTTGACCTTGTTATGACCTCACAAGCATAGCACAAACAGAGTGTTTAACTAAGCATAAGAAACACAGGGTTGTCATACCCAGCTGATGTCCATTATCATTAGGGTGACTACAAAATATCCCAACTAACAAATTAAAATAAAGAGTGAGAAATCTCACTGAAAACCCAATCAGTAAAAACTAAATGAAAACTCCAGTCAAGCTAGAACTTCTAATGAGTGACCTCCCAAACCTCCTGTGACAGAAGCACATGGGATATATGCAAATGACCCGTATGAACATCAGGTGTTTCAGCTATATGGTGATTCTGGTTGCTCATGACTTTTACGTTTGAAGTCATTTTAATGGAAAATTTCAGGCCAGTAAAGCCAAACCCCACTAGCTATGGCTATGCATATTTCAACCTTGTTATGACCTCATCCATAGCTAGTGGGGTTTGGCTTTATTGGCCTGAAATTGTCCATAAAAATGACTTCAAATGTAAACATCATGGGCAATCAGAATCGCCATATAGCTGAAACACTTGATGTTCATAAGGGTTGTTTGCATATATCCCATGTGCCTCTGTCACAGGAGGTTTGGGAGATCACTCATTGGAAGCTGTAGCTTGGCTGGAGTTTTCATTTAGTTTTTACTGATTGGTTTTTCAGTGTGACCTTCTCACTCTTTGTTTTAATTTGATTTTGTCAAAGCAAATACCTTAGATCAGTTGGTAGACACCCCCACAAGAGGTGAAAATATTAACCAATATGAGTAACCACTGCAGCATCCTTACAGTGTCATCATCCCTGGTAAGATCTGACCACAAAGCGGTCACTTTTGAAGTCACCACCTCCCTTGAACCCCCCTCCCCGCCAGCTAGTGTCAAACAAAAAAACTTCTCCAAAGCTGATTACAACCTCCTGAGGGAAGGTATAAATAGCTTGACAGCCCTCTCCTCCCCTACATAGGAACTGGAATATTTGTCCAAACCTACACCAAAGTACTATATGAGCATTTATATAGCTGCATGGAATCAGGAATACCCAACAAGATACAATCCTCCTCCTCAAGGAAGAGTAAATATGTCTGCTGGACATCTGCAATAAATAAACTCTATAGTAAAAGGAAAAAAATGGCTGTCTGTGACCAAGAAGGAGCAGGTGCCAAATTTGAAGCAATCTCTCCTTAGCTTGAACAAGAAAAGAAGAGCACTAGTGAAATCCTCCAAAGTAAACTTCGAGTCCAAACTGGCCACATCTGCTAAAGACAATTATAAGGCCTTCTTTACATATGTATGCAATCTCAATGGAAGCACCTAGATCTGCTCAGAACTGGTGGTCAAGGGCACCACACACAGAAATGCAGTAGATACAGCCAACTTACTGGCAGACAGGTTCAGTAAAACCTTCACCCCTCTGGCCCCCCCATCAGTAAAACAGGACATCACCAGTACCTGCCCCATCCCCTTATCTCTAGGGAGCATGTAATCACCGCCTTCTCAAAGGCAAAAAATACAGCCTCCCTGGGACCCAATAACATCCCAAGCTGCATTCTACATGAACTCAGGCAGTAACTTTCAGTACCATTAAGCACCCTATTCAACCACAGCCTGAGTATCAGCTTCATCTCAGCTGAGTGGAGGCTTTGCACAAAGGTGGACCATCCACCAATCCAGGAAAGTATAGACTCATCAGCCTAATTAGCCTGATCTGCAAAGCCATGGAGCAGATTATCATCAACCTCATTAACAAGGACATTGGCAACCTCCAGACACTTGATCCCACACAGTTGGATTTAATCAGTGGGAGGTCATGCCTGTTAAATTTGGTCAATTTCTTTGAGACAGTCACCAAGGTCATGGTCGAGGGGAAGATGGTGCACACCGCCTACCTTAATCTGGCGAAATCCTTCAATACTATTCCCCACTCAGGTATAATAGATAAACTCTCTAAACTAGGCATCAATCCATATGTTACCAGATAGGTAGCAAAGTTGCTCATTGATAGAACCAACCTAGTCAATATTGGGGAAGCCACCTCTAGCAGTAGATCCGTAAAAAGTGCTGTACCCAAAGGGTCAGTCTTGGGACCTTTGCTGTTTGGGATATACTTTTATGAGGTGCAGTCCAAAACCAGTGGGCTATGGCTGACCAAGTTTGAAGATGGCTTGAAGATGGGTGCTGTCAGCAATTCCCCTAGTGATGTGGACATCCTCCAAGAGGGTCTCACTCAAACAAGTGACTGGTGCCAGAAACATGGGCTCAAACTGAATGTGAAAAAAAGCATTATTATCCCCTTTGGGGAAAGTGACATCCCCACAACTTATCACATTGATAATAAGGTCCTAAGCATGCACTCAGTAGTGAGGGACTTGGGCACCCAGGTTGACAGCAAACTAATTTTTGACCAACATATTGCCTCTGTTGTACGGAAAGTTTTCTATATGGCCCACCTCATTAGTAATGGTATCTCATCCAGAGACAAGATGGTCATAACATTCCTGTCTTCTTCCCCTATAAGACCCATTATTGAGTACAATGCCCCTTTCAACATGTACCTCACAAAGCACATGCAGCAGCTGGAGAAACCACAGAGGTTCCTCACCAGTAGAATCCAGGGCCTCAAACATCTACCCTACACAGATAGGCTAAAAGCCCTGTCTCTCTAGTTAGTGTCCTACAGACTCCTCAGAAGTGACCTCTGTCTGATATGCAAAACAATCTTAGACCCCACCATGATGGGACTGCTGTATTTCTGTAAGTCAAGCTGCACTCGAATAACCCACATGCGTGACCTTAACCTGGTCTGTGACATCAATAGGACTTGTTGGTGGGACAGATTTGTGTCCCAGATACTCCCACTTCTGTAGATCAGACTCCCTCTCCATGTCAAGCAGAGTACTCCATTAACCTTTTTTAAGCACAACCTGGATAAGTGGATGGGGAAGAGAAAATACATCCCTGGGATTCCACCTGTCTCCCTGCTGGACAGTGGTATAGGGTGCTGACTTGTTGGAACATGGGCTAAATCCTTGGGTAGGCTTATAAGGGCCTCATACCCAATAGCTATGTAACTGCCTTTGATCCTTTGATCCTAATTACTATCCACAATTCTCCTCTGGTTGATAAAAAATATGTCTGACCTGTGTATAAAACTAAAGGGACTAAAAACATTTTACTGCTTGTATCTTGCTATCCATATTCATATGCAAGAGATTCCAGCATCTATAGGCAAGAACTTAAAGTTTTACTGTTTTTGTATTATTTTTGTTTAGTATCTTCCCACATGTCATTAGCTGCAATAACTGAATCCTTTTTAATCCAATTCCTAAATACTTCATTTTATTATGTCCCCTTAAATGTGTGTATTGCTGTACCAATGCATATGTAGGTACATAGTTCATAGCTGTAGGCTATGTTTTATTGTCATTAATTTTACATCCTGAAATAGCCCTGTCCTTTCTTTGGTTCCATTATGTACAAAATAATATCATCTGCAAATAAAGTCAATTTTCTTGATTACCATACCAATTATATCCTTGAATTTCTGAGTCCCTTATCATCTTTAACAATGGTTCTAAATATAACACAAATAACAAAGTGGAAAGAGGACATCCCTGCCTGTTTCCTCTGTTCAGACATAGTTTATCAGACAGAAGCCCTCCCACTTTGATTTTTGCATTTGATCCCTCATATATCCTCCTAATTAACCCTTTTATTGTGTCAGGAAATGCAGGTGCTTTCATTGCTCTCCTTAAAAATCTCAGCTTACTCTGTCACATGCTTGCTCTGCA
>NC_056728.1:299852305-300009805 GCF_019279795.1 Protopterus annectens
ATTTATGGTCTGCCTTGACTTTTATTCATCCTAGGGTTTCATAACCTCTTTGCTTATTATAAAGTTTATACAGTGGGTAGTGCCAATGTAATTGTTTAGTTTAGCTGTCATTCCAGATTGATTTTAGAAATCCAAACAACTTGGACATTAAGGACATGTCTTTTTCACTGTTTGGAAACTGGCTCAGTAGCTTTTTTCTGGGTTTGGTATGATATCATCCCGGTAGGCTATCATATCTGGTATGAATGTCATAGAATCCTGTCTGTCAGTCTCTGGAGTGTTATGGGCGATCAATGTAGATGGAAAGGCAGGACACTATAGTGAAAGACTTTATTAGGTATGTAGAATGCCATTTTCCATACCTTTTGGGGGTAGCAGAATTTGGCACAAGCCTTTGGTTAGACCAATAGTAGATAGAAAAATAGTCTTGTCAAAACCTGCAGTCAATTTATCCTGTCAACACAGGATACATTTAGAGATACTATTTAACCTTCTAAAATCATTGTTTATTCATGTAGACCTATCAGGCTTGGAAACCAGTATAATGGGACTGTTGCATTACACTGAAGTTCTTCCACACAGCCTATCTGGACCTCGCCAAGGCCTTTGACATGGGTCTATATTAGAACATTGAAGTTTCAAAACTTCAAATGTTCAAATATCGATCCCTATTCAGCAAAAGCTGAAAACATCGAACATACAGAACAGCAATTTTCTTTCCTAGGGAAAAAATTCACTGTTCCAAAACACATACACACAACACAAGCACACCAAACAAACAGCAATCCACACACATACAGCTAAGGTCTTACACCTAACCCTACACTAAACTATACATATACCACTAACTATCCACTTACCTTAGCCCAAACCCTAACCCTAAGGTCCATCACTATTGCACACTCAACTCACCCATGCCCTAACCCTCATGTCCACACAATTGCACACTTACCAGACACACGTCCTAACCCTAACTCAACTAACCCATCCTAACCCTCATGTCCACACAATTGCACACATACCTAACCCGTGCCCTAACCCTAACTTACCCCGCCCCAACCCTCACATCCACACAATCACACACATACCTAACCAGCACCCTAACCCTAACTAACCTAACCCATGCTCAATCACACACTTACCTGAACCCAACCCGTAACTTTCGACCACAGCGCTGAAAATACAGAAACAACAGAAAGAAACAACTGAATTCTTTCCCTAGGAAAAAATTCATTTTTCTTTAGCTTCGATATTTTCAGTGTTCGCTGAATACGGGTCGATATTAGAACATTTAAAGTTTTGAAACTTCGATGTTCCAATATAGACCCTTTGACACCATCTCCCACTCTGGAATCATAGATAAACTTACTAAGCTGGGCATTAATCCCTACATCACTCGATGGGTTGCCAACTGGCTTACTGACAGAACCCACACTGTAAAAGTAGTTGACTCCAAATCCAGCTCCAGACAAGTGACAAGCGGAGTGCCTCAGTGTTCAGTACTGGGACCGCTCTTGTTTGGCATCTATTTCTCCGAAATACAGGCCAACACTAAGGGACTCTGGCTAACAAAGTTTGCAGATGACTGCAAACTGGAAGCCATTATTGAATCCCCAAATGATGTGGATATTCTACAAAAGGGCCTTACAGAAACAGATGCCTGGTGCCAGAGCCATGGGCTCAAGCTCAATGCCAAGAAATGTATAGTTATCCCCTTTGAGAAAATACATGTACCTGTGAATTACCACATAGGTGGCAGTACACTAAACACCGAAAGTGTGATAAGAGACTTAGAGACACAAGTGGACAGTGGTCTCACCTTCTATAACCACATCGCCACAACAGTCAGGAAATCCTTCTATGTGGCATACCTCATTACTAAGGGATTTTCATCCAGAAAAAAGGAGGTCATTGTCCCACTGTACTTATCCCTCATTAGACCCATTATAGAACACAAAGCCCTGTTTGGTATGTACCTCTCAAGACATCTGCAACAACTGGAAAGGCCGCAGAAATACCTCACTAAAAGAATCACAGGCCTAAAGCAGATGCCCTATGCTGACCATCTAAAAAAACTCCACCTATACTCTGTCGCATATCGTCTACTCTGAGGCGATCTCTGCTTAACACACAAGGCCATGTCGAACCCAGAGCTGTTGGACATGCTACACTTAAAGAAACCCCAATCACTCAGAGACACATGCTCCAGGGATCTAAACCTTGTCATCACAATGAACAAAACATGCTGGAGGGATAGGTTTCTGGCCCAGAGACTCCCCAGACTTTGGAATAGACTGCACATACATGTCAAGCAGAGTGCCTCTTTGGCCCTCTTCAAAAAGAACCTTGATGATTGAATGGGAGATAGGAAATTCAGCCCAGGGATCACATCAGTTGCCCTGCTAGACAAGGGTCCATGGAAGTAAATACTGTGGGAAATAATAGACAGGGAACTGTTATGGCTAGGCTTGCATAGGCCCTAGAGCCGATATTCTAGTACCAACCTATGAACCTATTACTCTAGGTTTAAACACTTTCAGTTCCTTGTCCCTCACTGCTTGGTATCAGGATTCTGGTATTCGTATTTCAAATGATCTTTCTCACCAGGTATGGATTCTATTTTATGCCAGACTCTGCTGTTTCTACCAGCAACTCTGAGAACATATCCCTGTTTCTAAGTACTGATTCTTTTACTTTCTGTTTATGAGATCTGGATCTCTCCTATATTAACTTCTAGACATGCAGTGGGGTTCTTAATGTCTTCTGTAAATACACCTACTAGATAAATTTCAGTTTCTCTCCAAAGTTTTTAATGATTTATATTGTATAACTGTTCTGGTTTTCTTTTTAATGCTTGTCACACCTTATATTTTACTTCATACCCTCTGCTTAAAAAGGTACTTGCCACTTTGCAGGTCCTTGCCACTTAGCAGTTCAAACAGTATGAATACATTTGTGGCTTGGACTACTTGCAACAAAGAGAATATATGGGGCATCCGGTCCCTGTTTCTCACATACACTTCTAAAGCCTTCTGCAACTTAGATATTAAACTTTCATTAAAGTCCACAATTAGCCCATGTTTACAAGAGTGGTACACAAATCTCTCCAACTTTTTCACTTTAAAAATTAATATACGTCATGTATTATTCTGGACATCAATGGTGTGGTTTTGTCAGTAAAAATTTCTTGGAGATTCCTACCTTATGAAAAAAAAAACAATACTTTTTCTTTGTCTATAGACTTTGCATTGACTTTTCAAAAGGGTGCAGTCTTGGAAATGTTCCTCTATAATTGTTCTCCACAGGCCTCCAATGGAAAAGGGGTTTCCTTTTGTTGACCCAGTCAGGCTATGCTGGTTAACAAATGTAAATAAATAAATCATTATTAATTAATGGGATATAGTTGGTTTTACAAGCGGATCCTCAGTGTCTATTACTGTGTGTTCAAACTGGATATCCACAATGGATAGAGGTATCAAAGGGCTCCACAACATGTGACTGGGGTCTATCCTTTGACATTTTGAGCAGGCTATACAAATATTTTCCATGTCTTTCAAAATAAAAAGCCAGCAATGTGTAGGTAAAGTCCTAGCTTGTGTTTTATCCCTCAAAAATTACCACACAGATTGTGGCTATGTGCTGTCTTTATTGCATGTGTTCTAAAGGCTTTGGAACTAATAACTGGTCAGTACCTGTTCTCTGAGTCTGGTAACCCTGTGGAGAAGGTCATTTCTTAGCCCAGATTATGAGTTTATAATAAGGCTCTTTTATTTAACTACACTTTCAACTTTGTCTTTTATCAGCAAAACACTAATACCTTCAGTAAAATGCATTAAAATGTATAGATGATACAGCAGCAGTAAAACATATAACATGATAAGATTAGACAGTAAGAATTTTAACTGACCCTCACTACTCATTCCACCTCATCAAATAAAGTTCCAAAAATGTAAGTTTTAAGTGGAGAGCAGAAGCCAGGTATGGCTGGACACTCCCAAAGTGACTGAGGGTAGGTCACATGTGGGGAGACTGAAAATAAAAAGCTATAAACCCCTGAGTAACATAGACAAAACCTAGGTAGAGGTACACAGCACTACCAAGTCCTTTAGATAACTGTGACCCAAACCATGTTTGGGAAAATACACCAGTACCAGAACCTAGCAAATAATTGTTAAATGAGCAGAAAGCCAATGAAGACTATGCAGAGCAGTAGTAATATATTGGCAGCAACTTGCACCTGCAAATTAACCTAGCCAGAGGGTTCTGCCCCATCTCTAAACAGTCCACTTCAGTGTGGCTGGAAGTCCTATGTAAAGGGCATTGCAATAATTTATTCTTTAGGAGACTAAGGCAAGAACAACTGCTAAGAAGTCAGCTAGAGTTAAAAAAGTGTTTTATCTTGGAAAGTCTTCATAATTGAAAACAAGATGATATCACAGCAGTTGACACTTGGCCCCAAGATGGAAATCTATGAGCTAAAATAACATCAAGGTTACACAATCAATCAAGATTGCACAATCAATTCAAGCATATATCACCCACATAAAATGAAAGTGTGGATTTGTGGTGGAACTGTCACCACTTCAGTTTTGGAGGAGTTTAATTCCAACCAATTAGGTGAGATCCAAGAATTAAAGTCTTCAAGATCATTATACAAAGAATACACACTATTTATTTTATTTATTTTACATTTGTTGACCGGGATAGTCTGACTGAATATATGTCCATTTTCAGCGGAGGCCCGAGGAGAAAAGCTCCAGTTACATAGTTAGAACATCACACATAAGAGGCAAGCATAATTATCAAAGTAGTTACAGTGAATCCCTGTAGTAGGGTCTTACAGTAGACATTGTGTGTCACATTATACAAAACCAGCAGGATTACAACTAACTGTTTTGAGCAGGAAATGCATACAGTACTATAGGTGATAAACAGTCACCTAAGATACACTATGTGCTATAATATACAAAAAAAAGCAGGATGCAGTAAACTGTTTTGAGCATGATGTGCATACAATACTATATAAGTAAGATAGTTTATTTGGGAATTAATCCAGGTTGGTATATGGGCAAAACCAATGCATATTAAGAGACTGTTCAAGGCCTTTTTTGAAGATATTTAGAGAGGGTTTAAGGGTAAGTGTGGAAGGAAGTGAGTTCCAGGTTTTGCCAATGAAGTTGGCAAACTGGGAGTCACCAGCTGAGTTAGTAGCTTTGTAGGTTTGGACTAATATTTTATTGGATGAGCATAGCAGCCTTGAGTTTCTGTATGGTTTTATAATATTTTTAAGTGTGGGAGTGTTTTCAGGTTGGTTGAGAATTTTGTGAGATACTATGAGTTGATTAAATAGTAGTAAGTTGGGTCTTTTTAGCCACCCAAGAAGATTGAGGTTTTGACAGTGATGTGTCCTATATGTTGAGCTGGTGGTGAATCTGGCAATATGATTGTAGCAGTGAGAGAGCTTGTTGAGTTCAGTTTTGTTCAGATTATAGAGTACAGGGGAAGGATAAAGAAGGGTAGAGAGTAGGTGAGAGCAGGTGATTGTGGTCCTAGCTATTTAGGTGAGAAAAGGTTTGGTTTTATATAATGAGCCAAGCTTCTTATTAATGGTTTTTATGGTTTTATTGACATGCAGATCAAAATTGAGATTATTATCCACTATTACCCTAAAAGCTTTGTATGGTCATTGGGAGAGATAGAGGTACTGTTGTTGGATGTTATACAGAAGGGAAAAGGGGTGGATCTATGAGTGGGAGTAAAGAGGAGCTGTTTAGATTTGTTGGGATTCCGCAGCAGAAAGTGACTAGATAGCCAATTTTCAACTGTATTGCAAGTGTGGAAACCACAGAAGTTTGAGATTCCAGAAAACCAAGCTAAGAAAACACTACTGGAATAGCCAAAGACAAAGGTAGACCAAAATTAATGTAAACTTGTGTTTATTGCTCGCTTTTGTCAGAGACGTCTTCAGAAAAAACAGATACATTAACATACTAAAGATACAAGTTTAAATAGTCAAAGTGAACCAATAGAAAATGCATTTCAATTATGACATCATTAAAATCAATTTACAAAGTAAAAACAACCAGTATCAAAAACATTTTTTTTAACATACACCCTACGGTGTTTTAGAAAACATTTTATATTTATAGCCTCATTCAATCCTGTTTCCTGATCTGAATTTAATGCCATTTGCCAGAAAGCTTCTCTTTTTTCTAATTGTGTTTTAAAATCACCACCCCTCATATCCTATTCCTTTTGTTCCAATACTGAAAAGAAAAAAATATTATACTGAGGGCATCTTAATGTATGCTTATATAAAGCATTTTTGGCATCTTTCTTTTTTATATCATAGTAATGCTCCCTAATTCTTGTATGTAATGTATGAATGGTCATCCCAATATAAAAGGCACCACAATGGGAACAAACCCCAATATAAATCAACCCTTTGCGTTTACAATTAAAGTGACCGGGAACTTTAATAGTGTAAGGCAAGTGTGCTAGACTAACATATGGTCCTTCCAATATATACCTACAGGTATTACAACATCATTTAAAGATACCTAAGGCTCTATCAGTGTTAGTAAACCTATTACAATTTAATACTTCATTTTTTCAAATAGAATTTTTAAATTACAATGATTCTTAAACACAAAAAAAGGTCTAATAGCTATGACCTTAAAAAGATCTTGGTTTCCTTCTAAAATTTTCCAGTTTTCCTTAATAATTTATTGAATGAGCCCTGACTCAACTGTCATGTCCAAATTACAATATGTGTGTCTTTCGTTGGTTTTATTACTAGTATTATTAACAAATGGAACAATAAGAATAGGGGGATAATGTGACATCATTTGGTTGATAACAAACTCATCTGTGTTTCTTAACTGAACCTCTTGATAACCCCTTTCAAAAAATAAACAAAGAATGAACTCTATTACATCTAAAAATGTGAAGTTTCACTTGTCATATGGCTCACTCTTATAAACTGTCCCTGTTGAATATTTTTCTTCATAAAAGAAGGGTGTAGACTCTGGTAATGTAAGTAACTATTTGTAAATGTGTCCTTACCATGTATTCGACTGACAAACCTATTCAAACCCAAATCTCATTCTAAGCTAACATCTAAAAAATTAACTTTCAACCCCACATCTCTAAGAGTAAATTTAAAAAATTCAGAGTCCTGATTCAAGGCTCCTACAAACTCATGGACCCTATCTAAATTACCTCCTATTACAAATATTAAATCATCCACAAATCTTTTGTAAAACAAAACCTGAAACTGATTGAAATAATTGTACAAAATCTAGTACTCCCACCAACCCATTACCATACTGGCAAAATTGAGAGCAACAGGGGACCCCATTGCTACCCCTTAATCTGTCTGAAAATCTTTTTATTAAACATAAAATAACTATTTAATAAAATTTCTAGCAATTCACGGTAGAAATTAACTTGGTCATTGGAAAACTCAGAAAATCTGTTTAAAAACTGTTTAACATAATCCACACCTATATCATGTGGAATACAGGTAAACAAGGATAACACATCTACTGTTAATAAAATATGTTTACTTGGGTCGAAAACGACACTTGCTGAAAATTTTCTAAAACAATTAAAAAATCCCATGAGTCTTTAAGGTAAGAGTCCAGTTTAAATATTAAAGGCTTAAAACAGTAGTCAACCATTAAATAAACACCTTCAGTTATATAACTGGGGGCAGACACAATGCGTCTAAAAGTGGGATTTATTTGATTTTTATGAATCTTTGGAATTCCAAACAAAACCCCCAATCTTGGTTTTTCAATATTACAAAAGTCATACACAGCTCTATCCAAGTTACCATTTACAAAGTTCTCAAATAACAATGAATAAATCATCCTGTAACTGCTGTTAACAACATAGCACTCTTCAAGAAAAATATTGATGATTGAATGGGAAATAGGAAATTCACCCCAGGGATCAACTCTGTGGCTCTGCTCAACAGGGGCATAGGAAAATAATTTTCTTGGGTGGCAAAAGCCAGGGTACCTTTTTGGCTAGGCTTGTATAGGCCCTAAGGAAGATAGCCTAGTACCTACCTATGAACCTATTAAATTCACTTGATCATACTCATGCACATTGTTAAGCATATTTTCAATATTATTAACATACATAACATTCATGTCCATTATTACAAGGGTTCCCCCTTTGTCACTTTTCATAATTCTTATTTTCTCATTACTCATTAGTTCAGTTAAAGCGTTTTTATCATCCTTAGTAAGATTGTAATGCTTATTTCTGTTCATTAAACTGTCATGATTCAACACTTCCCTTATTTGTCTTTCACAAACAGTTTCAAACACTTTTAAAGTATGGGAAAGCATAGGGTTAAAAGACAAAGGCTTAACAAAAATAACTGCTATTCATATTAACATCTCTTAGGATGTAATTTAAATTCAAAGACCTAACATATTTCTTTAAATCTAACAAAGTGTTACTTACTTTGGCTTTTTTAGCTGGTATAAAATTCAGACCAAGTTTTAAGATTTTACAGTGGTTTTCATTCAAAGCAAAACTGGATAAATTAACTACATTGTCAGCAACTTTATAATGTTCACTTAACTGTCCATGTAAGAGCCTGAAGCCATTCTTTAACATACACCCTACGGTGTGTTAGAAAACATTTTATATTCACAACCTCATTCAATCCTGGTTCCTGATCAGAATTTAATGTAATTTGTCACAAAGCTTCTCTTTGTTCTAATTGAGTTTTAAAATCACCACCCTCACATCCTTTTGTTCCAATACCGAAAAGAAAAAAATATTATACTGAGGGCATCTTAATGTATGCTGATAAAGAGCACTTTTAATATCTTTCTTTTTTATATCATAGCAATGTTCCCTAATTCTAGTATGTAATGTATGAGTGGTCATCCCGATATAAAAGGCACCACAATGGGAACAAACCCCAATATAAATCAATCCTTTGCTTTTACAATTAAAATGACCAGGAACATTAATAGTGTAAGTGACAGAACCCACATTGTGAAAGTAGCAGACTCCAAAATCCGACTTCAGACCAGTGACAAGTGGAGTACCACAGGGTTCAGTCCTGAGTCCTCTCCTGTTTGGTATCTACTTCGCTGAAGTACAGACTAACACAGAAGGTCTTTGGCTAACTAAGTTTGCAGATGACTGCAAACTATGAGCTATAATCAAAACTCCTAATGATGAGGACATCCTACAAAAGAGTTCACTGAGACGGATGCCTGGTGTCAAAACCATGGCCTCAAGCTCATTGCCAAAAAAGTACATTGTCATCCCCTTTGGTAAAAACTCTGTACACATGAGCCTAGTCTACTTAACACTGAAAGTGTGATAAGAAACCTTAGGACACAGGTGGACAGTAGTCTCTCCTTTGATAATCACATCGCCACAGTGGTCAGGAAATCCTTCTACGTGGCACATCTCATCACAAAAGGTTTTTCATCCAGAAAACAAATATGTCATTGTTCCCCTCTACTCATCACTCATTAGATCAATTTTAGAGTTCAACGACCCTTTTGGTATGTACCTCACAAGACATTTACAACTGGAAAGGCTGCATAAATGCCTCACAAAAAGGATTCCTAGCCTCAAACAGATGCCCTACGCAGACTGTCTCAAAAAATTCCAGCTTTACTACATCACATATCGCCTACTCAGAGGCAATTTCTGCCTAACATACAAAGCTATGTCAAACCCAGAGCTGTTGGACATGCTCCACTTAAAGAAATCCCAATCCCTCCGAGCTACATGCTCTAGGGACCTAAACCTTGTCACCACAATAAACAGAACATGCTGGAGGGATCGAATTCCTGTCCCAGAGACTTCCCATACTCTGGAACAGACTACCTATCTATGTCAAACAGAGCTCCTCATTAGCACTCTTCAAGAAAAATCTTGGTGATTGGATGGGAAATAGGAAATTCACCCCGGGATCACTTCTGTGGCTCTGCTTGACAGGGGCACAGGAAAATAATTTTCTTGGGTGGCAAAAGCCAGGGTACCTTTTTGGCTAGCCTTATATAGGCCCTAGGGCCAATAGCCTAGTACATACCTATGAACCTATGAACCTAAGGCAAGTATGCTAGACTAATATATGCTTTTTTTGATTCTGATTGTTTTTACTTTGTTAATTAATTTTAATAATGTCATAATTGAAGTGCATTTTCTATTGGTTCACTCTGACTATTTAAACTTGTATCTTTAGTAAGTTAATGTACCTGTTTTTTCTGAAGAAGTCACTGACGAAAGCGAGCAATAAACACAAGTTTACACTAATTTTGGTCTACTTTTGTATTTGGCTATTCCAGTGGTGTTTTCTTATATTAAAAGTGCTCTGGGTTAAGGTTTTCATCTCTGAAAGGGAGGAAGCCAAGCAGATCAGGGTGGAATTCTCTGCATATTGGATGATGGTTGCTTCAGGGATGGCAGAGTGAAGGCTGTTAATGAAGATAGAAAAGAGCAAAGGACCTAAAATTGAGCCCTGAGGAACACCAAGGGTGAGAGGTAACTGGGCGGACCATTTGCCCTGCCATAATACAGCCTGTTGTCTGCCACTCAGATAGGACTGGAACCGCTGAATAGCATAGTTATCCTAGGAAATGGATTTTATGGAGTGGATGAGTAATTTGTGGTTGACCATGTCAAAGGCCTTTGACAGATCTAGCAAGAGGGCTGAGGATAGGTTATTGTTATTTCTGTTTTTGGTTTATGGCATTGGTAAAAGAAAGAAGGGTGGAGGTGGTACTGTGATGTTGCATAAACCCATGTTGGGAGTTGGCCAGGAGACTATTCTGAATGAGATAGTCCATAAGTTACATATGGGCACACTTCTCCATTATTTTGGCGAGTGATGAAAGAATGGCAATGGGTCTATAGTTGGACAGTTCTGTTGAACTACCACCTTTGTGGAGTGGGGTCACATGGGATATTTTCCAGATTGAGAGGATAGTGCCATCTGTTAAGGTTTTATTGATTAGGATAGAAATAGGGTATGCTATGGCATCTGTGGCTTTTTGTAGGTACTCTGCAGGATGGAGGTCAGCAGAAAGGGTGGTTGGTTTTAATTTTTCGATTAGGGATTAGATAAAAGTGCTGGAGACAGGTTGGAAGTGAAGGGGGGGATGAGAGGTGGGTGTGTTAGTGGTTGAGTTCGAGTGAGTGGGGGAGTAAGTCGGTTAGCTAGAGACTGAATTGTTTCAGTGAAGAAGTTATTGAAGGCACTAGCAATATTCTCTGGGGATTTATGGGTGGAGTTTGATGGGGTTGGAATAATAGATTGTCTTGGGTGAAGAAGTCGGTTTATACCTGCCCAGAAGATTTGTGGATTATTTTGATGCTTATGTTGGAAGTTCTGGTAGTAGCTTTTTTTATCTAACAAAATTGATTTTTTTGTTTCATTCCTAAGCTGATGATACCTTGATTGGTCGAGAAGGGCTTTAGTTGTATACCAGTTGGACCAGGCTTTATTGCTAAATTTGATTTTTAACTTGGTTTCCTTTGAAAGCCAAGGTGCAGTATTTGATTTAGTTTTTATAGTATGTGCAGGAGCATGAGAGACAAGGATGGTCAGGAATTTAGCATTAAAGTAGACTACTGCCTCATCTAGTGGTAGATTTTTTAGGCCTGACCAGTTGACTGACTTAGGTTCATTCTGGAAATTAATAGGATTGAAGTTCTTACTAGTTCTGATTATTTTGTAAGTTATCTGGTGGGGTCTCTGCCTTATGCTTAATAATGTAAGTTAGTGAGTGATCAGTTGTCATTTGGGAGAGTCCCGGCTGTATACAAGTTGGTATTTTATTTATAAGTATCCAATCTAAGATACTTTCCCTGTTGGAGGGTTTGCTGATCCTAGTAGAGGAGGTGATTATTTGCGTGAACCCAAACAGATTTATATGGGTGACTGGGATTCAGCTGAGCAAGTGTGCCAGTCTGTGTTGAAGTCACCAAGAACAATGATTTCTTGGGGGTAGGTAGTGGATTGCCAATGGAGGACAGATTCTAGAGTACTTATATTATTACCTGGGGGAATGTAGATGCAGAGAATATTTATGAATTTGCAATTGTTAGTTTGTAGTTTGGTAATGAGGATTTCTGCGTTATTAAATGTGGCTGTTGCATGTGATTCATGTTGACACTTAGTGTGTTTTTGTAAAGAACTGCTATCCCACCTCCCTTCTTAGCAGTGTGGTCTAATCTGTGTATGTTGTAGCCCGAGGATAATTTCTCATTGTCAGCAATAGTTGGTTTAAGCCTGGTTTCTGTAAGGCACATTATATCTGGCGAATGAACTGCTAAGAGGGCATGAAGGTTAGGAACTTTATTGTTTATACTTCTAATATTTAAATAAAATGTTAGGAGAGAATTAGTGGGTCTGCTTAGAGGTAGCTTATTTATGGGGTTGATGGTATAAACACTGTTGTCTCCAGGTGAAGATGGGCCAGGATTGAGGTGAATGTCCCCATCTATAATGAGGTGATAATGAAGTCTGACTATGAGCTTTAGGAATTTTTTTATATGTTTTAGATAATGCTTTTCCCTGGGATTGGATTTTAAGGCTTTATTTGGGTAATAAGTTAAAGGGAAATAGAGGTTGGATATATGGAAGATAGTTTAGTGAGTTATTTTCTATGAAAGGTTTGGGGTGGTTGTTTGACATTTTGGGTAGTGGAATCTGAGGTAGTACTGGTTTTCATAGGCAGTTAGGAGATAAAAGGGAAGCATCAATGGCAGCAGAGAAAATACTAGCATTTTTTTAGCTAACCTAGCAAGAAGGTTAGCCATTTTAGGGCACACTTTTCAAACAGGATGTTATAGGAAAGGGAAAAGTTGGATTGTAGAGGGGAAGGACCACTTGGTGATGTGTGTGATGCTGGTTGGTAGAGAAAAAAGGGGAGTGGCTTTGGTAGTATAAATTTAACAGTACTTGGGGTGGGTGGGAATAGGAGGTAGGGCAATGCTTGGAGCGAGCCCAAGCGTAGCGAGGGGGAGCATAGTGGGGCTAAACCAGACCACCAGATTCATACAGCTTATGAGTACAACGTAAGTAATTTAGGGGATATGAATTTATAGCTTTTAAATTTACCAGCTTGCTATTTAGCCTTTTGAACTAGCATTTAAACTTCAACAGTATGTTCTTTGGTAAAAACACTGTTCTTTTAGGAGATTTAAAGTAGGAATCGGAAAAAATGTATGTTTTTGTACCCACCAGTTTAACTATCTGGTATGCTGCTATATGTTAGAATACAGCTACTGTTAGGTAAGTAGGGGTTTAACTATTACATTTCTATGGGTACCCTCACAGTGCTATAGACCCAGGGCTTGCTTAAGGTACTAAACAGCTATAGACAGTCAGTATAGATAATAACCTTAATTATTTCTCAGTGTAGAGGGGCATGATAGCTTAACTTTCTAAATTAATCTTAAGCAAGATTGTGTCCTCCTAGCGATGCAGGCTTTTCAGGAAAGGAGTAGCACGCAGAGGGGGTGGTACCTGCAAAGGATATAGAGTTAGAACACTGGCTAACAGGAGTTTCTGCTATTAACAGTCTTTAAGGTAGCACAGTATCCTTCGCAGTATGCTAAACACATACACAAGAAGTATCATATCTTTTACCTAGGTAATGCAGCAGTTCACAATTACATTAGCATTAGCAACAACCAGTCCATTTGTATTATAGCATCTGGCTAGGTTATGTTGGAAAAATAAAATTATAAGCAGGAGTTGGCCTATGTATGCTTCCAGAGAAGTCAGCGTTTAACTCTGTAACAACATCAAAATACTTACATTAGTTTACAACAGTAGCAACATGTTCAGGTGTCTTGGGAATGTTCCCTATTGATTCAGTGCTTAAACCCAAAATACACCACACAAGTTAAGCCAAGTAAGAAGTTAAAAGTATCAACGCTATTATTCACTGTACACTGCCCTCATTTACTGAGCCAGGAGCAGGCATAATTAGTAACACGTTCAGTTTCTAACACACTACAAATACTTTACCTTATGCAGATTTGTAACAAACAGTGGATACAATCATCAATTTAACTTGTTTGGTCAGAGAAAAAGTATTTTCAACATAAAAGTCCAATACAGATTACATACCATGCTACAATACAGCCTTCTGGGTCTAGGAGCGCTGGGGCATTTAAAAATGGCAGGTAAAGAGGGGGGATAAGTAATTTCCTTTCGTAGCAAGGAGGGAGGGGATTATGGTAGTGATTGGCTAAACCGGACCATCAGATTCATACAGCTTATGAGTACAATGTAAGTAATTTAGGGGATATGAATTTTTAGCTTTTAAATTTACCAGTTTGTTATTTAGCCTTTTGAACTAGCTTTTAAACTTCACAAGTATGTTCTTTGGTAAAAACACTGTGCGTTTAGGAGATTTAAGGTAGGAATGGGAAAAATGTATCTTTTTGTACTCACCAGTTTAACTATCTGGTATGCCACTATATCTTAGAATACAGCTACTGTTAGGTAAGTAGAGGTTTAACTATTACATTTCTAGGGGTACCCTCACAGTGCTATAGACTCAGGGCTTGCTTACGGTACTAAACAGCTATAGACAGTCAATATAAATAATAACCTTAATTATTTCTCAGTGTAGAGGGACAGGATAGTTTAACTTTCTAAATTAATCTTCAGCAAGATGGTGTCCTCCTAGTGATGCAAGCTTTTCAGAAAAGGAGTAGCATGCAGAGGGGATGGTACCTTAATTATTTCTCAGTGTAGAGGGGCAGGATAGTTTAACTTATTAAATTAATCTTCAGCAAGATCGTATCCTCCTATTGATGCAGGCTTTTCAGGAAAAGAGTAGTATGCAGAGAGGATGGTACCACGCTACAAGGCAGCCTTCTGGGTCTAGGAACACTAGGGTAAAGAGAGGTAAAACTGAGTTTTATCTGTATAACTATGGTATGTTATTCCCTAGGACAGGGCTCTGTAGTCGTCCACATTCTTATGGGTAAGAAGAGAAAGATGTGAATTTAATCCAGCACAGTTTTTCTGGAAATGTTCGGTGACCTAGGAAGAGAGCCAGTCCAAGACATTAGAAGAGAGTCTGCTGTATGAAGAAAAATGCTTAATCAATAGACTGTGATCAACAATAAAGGAACTTTCAGTGTCATAGTTAAGTGAGAAACCCAGTCTGAAAAGAATCCATGAGCTCATTAACTCTTAATGTGAGTCTGAAGGTACTTAAAGACGGTCTTCTTAATAAACTTACCTAAAAATGAAAGGTTACAGATTGGATGGAAAATGTCAAAAACTTTAGGATCTAGACATAGATGGTTTCTTGAGGAAAAGGATAGGAAATAAGTAAAGGACTCTTTCAGGGCAGATGGAAATCCTTAATCTGAAGAGCACAACTGAAATCTGAAAGATCATCGGTCCCAAAACAACAAGACTAGTCTTCACAGCCTTGATAGACAGAGCTCCATTCTCAGGTACTTATTCGTATATTAGACACTATTGTCATGAAATAATCATACTTAGGAATGTAAAACACCATCAAAGGGGCTACACCAGGACATGTTAGAATGAAGGCAGTATCCTTGTGTTCCAGTGAAAGAAGAGTGGGTCTAATAGTAACAACCTTGTCAGAGATTAAACAAGCAATAGATTAACATTATGTCTGAGTGTATAGACAGGCTATGCTGCAGAAGCCATCCACTGTATAGAACAGTGTGACAGGATGATTTGATACCTCTGAGATCTATCTGGATAAAAGGGTACTTTATTCTGCAGAAGGAACATTAAGGAGTTGGGTGTTGGTACAATTATTAAGTCGCTTACCTAACAGACAAGTCAAAGGGCTTGATTTTTACCTTTGGTCAGTGTTTGGTTATTGGGTAGGTGTGCAATAGTCTACATGCTGCTTACTTGCTATCTACATGTGAAACTAAGTAATCCAGAATGAAAGTGAACTCCAGTGATGACTGCCTTAATGTTCCTCCACATCAAGCCTGTCACTTCATGGACCTACCAGATACCAATGACTCTCCCAACCTGTGCCTTTTCCATTGTAACAAAGGGAGTTCTCTATTTAACCATGATTCCTGCCTCCTTAAAGGAAAAGAGCTAATGTGATTTTAGGGCAAGAACATTTAATGCCTTTATTTGGTTCCACCATCTACTCTACCTACATTTTCTCTAGCTCAACTTAGTGTGTTATCCCCCTATTCAACCTTCTTAAAACTTAGTGGTTTATCTGAAAGTCAGGCACATCAGTATTCCTTTTATCAGTACTCTGATGTGAAGTAGAGGCCATAGTTTTTTTTCCTACAAATGCAGATGCATGTTTTTTTTTCTCATTTATCGCCTTTATCCACTCTAAAAGGTGGCTCATAAAAATAATCTTCTTCCACCAAGGATACTAGTAGTAGTCATTTCTTTTCTTCATTATTTTCATGTGTTATTTACCCTTAGAGTACTGCTTCTGTTTATGTCATGTTCGTTGTTTTGTGCAGCAGGAATAAGCTTAGGGTTTTGATTAAGATCTTCTTTCCACTTTTCTTCAGATTAAGATTCATATGCTTCTTCCTCTTTAATTTCTACACTCATTTCTTTTAATTGTATAATTAACTATATGTCCCACCATGTCAGTTTCCAAACTGATTTCTCATATTACTTTAACAGCAGTAGTCTTGTGGCAAGAATCGGTATCACATGTATTTATTTTTCCCCACATTGCCAAACCTTAGCTCATTTTATATTATCCTGTTCCAATTAATTTTCATTAGTGATGCTAATGATCTGGTTGAAGCATTTCACTACATTACTTCCATAGCTCTTTAAATTATGGAATATATTGGTCAAGTATGACATAATTTGTTAAGCTCTCCACTACAGTTACCGGGCGAAACATGTAAGATACTTTTCATTTCTACTTTTTTAGTATATTCTGTCTTATCTCCATGTAATCATATTGCTTAAATGTTCTTCTAACATTTTTGCTTTATGCTTGCAGACATACTGTGTTATAACTAATGCAATTATCCTGACAGATTCCAGTCATCCCTACTTTTGTTTTACATCAACAACAATATTATAATTAACAAATCTAGCAACATCACAGTGACAGAAAGAAATCTCTACACTTGGGTTCAACATTCAGCATTGTCACATCCAATAGGCATGTTTATATATTCAGTTGGCTAGCACTGATACTTTTATCAGGCATAGTACTGTTGTCATTAGCTGTGCAATACTTGCCAAATGCCCTTTTCAAAAATATATAAAACAAATCAGCTCAGATGGTGACAAGTGTTTCCTTGTTTGTAAATAAAGCAGCAGACTTATGAGGAAGATGGTTATTAGCCCTTGTTGTTTACAAATCATAGGATCATAGGAAATACAAGGCATCTGAGTCTTATGACATTTACACCTTGCCAGTACCAACCCAAGACCATACCTCTATTTTTAAGAAAGACTAGGTCATTAAAGCCAGCAATTAATTTGTAAATATCCATCCAATCTTCTATTCCAGAAGTGCTGAAGGCACTGTTTAAGGAACCTATCTCTCTGTCATGTTTGATTTATCTGCTAATGAAGCTTTAGATTCCTGGTTCTAACATTTATGGGACTATTTGATTTGTATAGATCCAAAAGATCAAGAAATACTAGGTCCCTAATAGTTTGGTTAGCTAGACATACAGCCTACTCAAGAGTTTATAAGACACAGAATAAATGGACAGTACTTTCAGTATTTTCTGATAGCATTTTTTATGTTTTTAAGACTTTGAGCTTCTTAGATGGAAATACCTGGGACCTTTCTTATGTCTGATATGTCTAGTGAGGTGCATTCCAAAGGGGGGCAATTGTAGTCAATAATTTCCCTAATCTATGCTAAATATAAGGAGAGAATAACCTCCTTAGATCTGAATATTTCCCTGACAATCAGTTGTGCAAAGAAGAAGGACTTTCTGATTATTCTCAGTGATTGATGATCAAAGGAGAGAAAATGATCAACCCAGTTTTTGGGTCTCTAACAATATTCTTATTTTGGAGTGGGGTGCTGTCTATACTGTATGTTCAAAGAATGAGTAGCCTACAAAATTTGACAATATTGCACTTTTTGACATTTCATTTCAGCCAAATTTCCATACCCCTGTGTTTACAACTCATTTTTTCTTGTTTAAGGGCTTGAGATAATTGACAGTGAATTCCAACTTTCAGTCATCTCCAAAATCAGTTAGCCAGAAGTCTTGAGTCATGATTTGGAGGTCAAAAATATAAAGGCTAAACAAAAAATATCCCAACACTGAGCCCTTTGGACCACCTTTGGTTATCTTCATAGCAGTATGTTAGCATTGGGATAGTGCCAAGTATTTTCACCAGGTCAAGGTATACTATGTGGACAGTATGACTGCCATCAACAGTCAACAGCCTAAGTTAGTCTTTCAAAGAAATCAATCAGATTAAATAGACAGGAACTACTTTGAAAAAGCCAAACTGCTGCAAGCCTTTTCTGATGAGATGCAATAGCTTATCAATTAGTTTTAATATGTTTCATTGTTTTGCAGATGAGACTTGCCAGGTTAATAGGCCTATAATTCCCAGGATCACTGGTGAGGTCACCCCTGTTGAGTGTGTGCTAAAGTTAGTCTAATAAAACTTGAGTGATGACCTGGTAAAATTCATCACTCCCTTTCTTCCACCCTGATGACTTTTCTACATATGCAAAATCTTTCACAACCATATTTTATAAACATGTAAATTGCAGGATAGTAACATCTGTGCCCTTCCAAAATAAATACAATGTAAATTTTAAAAATAACCCCCTATAGTCAAACTTAAATATAAGCAGACTCCACAATAAAGTGAAAAGCATATTGCACATAAAATAAAATTAACCCCCACACCCAAGTGCCAGAAATGCTCTTGCCAAACTTAACATGGAACTTCAGTCTATGATCATAAGATCATAGGAAGTTACTAGGATAATGGCCCTAGGACCCTTACAAGTATAGCCAAGTTCTGCCATTATTTCCACAATCAGCACCTATTGCCCCTGTCCAAGAGAGACACAGGTTGAACCCCCAGGGTTAATTTAATGTTGCCTATGCAATCGAACAGCTTGCACTTGAAGAGGGCCAAAGAAATGCTCTGCTTGACATAAACTGGATGTGGTAACCTCTGGGAGACAAGTCTGTCCCTCCACCAGGTTCTATTAATGTCACATACCAGGTTAAGGTCCTTAGAATGAGTAAGCCATGAGCCAATGGACTTACAGATATGCAGCATTTCCAATAAAGCAAAGTCAGAGATTGCTTTATACGCAAGGCAGAGATCATCTCTGAGTAGTCTGTATGAAACAGAGTAAAGTGGAAGTGATTTCAGCAGATCCACATAGCACAGATGCTGAAGACCTTGAATTTTCCTTGTGAGGAACTTTTGTTGTCTCTGCAGTTGTTGCAGGTGCCTGGAAAGGTACTCAATTATTGGCTTGATGAGGGAAGAATACAGGGAGGTTATTACTTTTTTTTCCTGGAGGCAATGCCCTTACTGATGAGATGAGCAATATAGAATGTCCTTCTTACCACTGTGGAGACATGGCAATCAAAGGTAAGGTTGCTGTCAACCTGTGTGCCCAGGTCTCTCACCAATGAGTGCATGCTTACGATGTTTCTGTTGATGTGGTAGTTAGCCGGAACATTGCTCTTACCGAAAAGGTAAGAATACATTTTTTTGCATTGAGTTTAAGGCCATGTTTTTTGTTTGTGTAAGACTCTCTTGTAGGATGTTGATATTGTTTGGGGATTCTATGACCACTCCCAGTTTGCAGTCATCAGCAAACTTTATCTTTGGAACCAATTATTTGTTTGTATAAGACCCTCTTGTAGGATGTTGATATTGTTTGGGGATTCTATGACCACTCTCAGATTGCAGTTGTCAGCAAACTTTGTCAGCCACATACCTTTACTTTTTGTTTGTACTTCAGAGAAATAGATTCCAAACAGTAGAGGTCCCAGGACTGATCCCTGTGGAACACCACTGGTTATGGCTCTGCTGTTGGAGGTGGATTTCCCGACTTTGACTGTATGGGTTCTATTGGTGAGCCAGTTAGCGATCCACCAATCGATATAAGGGTTGATACCTAACTGGGTGTTTGTCAATAATGCCTGAGTGGGGAATAGTGTCAAAAGCCTTGGCCAAGTCCAGGTAGGCTGTATGCACAGTTTTCCCCTCGTCTAGGACTCTAGTAACTATCTCAAAGAAGTCCACCAGGTTTAACAGGCATGATCTCCCTTTGACAAGTCTAAACTGAGTATGATCAACTGTTTGGAGAGTACCTATATCTTTGTTGATAAAGTCCATAAAGATTCACTCCATGGCCTTGCAGATAAGGTTAGTCAGGCTAATATGTCTATAGTTCCCAGGGACAGTGGAAGCACCACTTTTGTGCAAGGGGATAGCAGTGGCCATTTTCCATTCAGCTGGAACAAAGACAATGCTCAGACTATGATTGAAGAGTACTAAATCGTGTTGCTAATTCTTGTTGGAGCCAAATGAAGGATGCAGCCTGGGTTGTTATCAGGTCCTGTAGATGCTGTGTTTTTGGCCTTAGCGAGGGCATTTATGACCTGCTCTCTGGAGATACAAGGTGAGGGACAGGTGGAAGGAATGTTATGGGGTATGTGTGGTGGGGACAGGGGATTGAAGTTTTCACAGAACCTGTCAGCTAACAGGCTTGGTATGTCCACAGGCTCAATGTATATGGTATCATTAACTACCAGTTCAGCACAAATCTGGGTCTTACCTTTTAAAACTACAGATGTAACTAAATGCCATATGGTTGTCCTTAGTTGAAAACGCTAACTTGGATTCATAGTTTGCTTTGGAGGACTTCACAAGAAGTCTTATTTGCTTTTTTAAGCAGAGGAGGGAGTGTTGTTTCCAGTTTAGGACACACTCCATCTTACTTTTGGCTAACAATGTCTTCCTCTTATTGTAAAGTCTGTTAATGGCTGATGTCTACTAGGCAGGTTTTCTCTTCCTTGAAGAGTTTGTTTTGGCACTATCATGTATGGCCACATCAATGCAGTTATACAGGTATTTGTAAAAAGCATTGGTGTAGGACTTGGCATAGTTGCCAGTTCCCTCTGAGGGGGGGGAGATGCAGTGAAGCTATTTATACCACCCCTTAGAAGGATATAATCTGCTTTGGAGATTTTATTAGTTTAGTTGTGGCTGGGGGTGTCCAGTGTGATAATTACATCAAATGAGACTGATTTGTTGTCAGATCTGACAAGAGAAGATCTCACAGTGGAGGTACTACAGAGGTCCCCCATATTGGTAAGCACCACATCCAAGTTGTTGCCCCCCCCCAATTGGGGTGTCCACCAGCTGGTCCAGGGTGTTGGAGTTAGTGAACTCGAGGAACCTTTGGGCAACTGAGTTTGAGCATGAGTAATTTACCCAGTCAATAGATGGGTAACTAATATCACCCAGAACCACGGTGTTCAGATGTATCTTGATGGGTTCCAGTAGATCCAAGGAAGCAAACTGGGTGTCTTGATTCATGGAGGGGGTCCTGTAGGTGGCAATGACTTGAATAGTTGTACTACCAACAGTTAGTTGCACCTGAAGTGTATCCAGGGAATCATACTGTTTAACCATTTAGGAGGTGTATTTTATCTTTAATGAATATTGATACACAGACTCCTTTAGTTTTCATGCCTTCCTTTCATGGTCTGAACATGTGGAAGGAGGTGTAAGCCAGTATGGCTTGGGTGCTCTCCACAATCTTTAACCAGGTCTCAATGACTGCACAGATGTGAGCATCTTCCATGGTGAGGACTGCTTCCAGTGAGTGCAGTTTCATGCTAAGACACCTACTAGAGTTTAGCAGCATAACCTTAAGATTGTTTTTTGATTACATCTTTATGTTGTGAATTTTGTCCTTTTGACATTGCCTAAAAAAGTTACTATGGAGGTGGCAAGTGCCTTTGCCAGTAGCCAAAGTCCCAAGGGTGACAGATGAAGACCATCTCTGGCAAAGCATCGAGGTCTATCAATCATGCCATCCCAAGATAACAGAAATTGGATTCCCTTAAAATGACACCAGAAGCTCATCCAATTATTGAAGTCAATGATTCTCTGTCTATACTGTGGTTTCACCCTAAGCAAGGGTGATATGCTGCTCAAGGCTAGGGACATATCTGCTTGTGACACAATCAGAGAGCTCAATCATGTCTCTCTTCATATAGTCCAGGGAGGTACATCTCAAGTCATTCACACCAGTATGTACTATGACTGAATCATAATGGTACTTGCTGTTGAAAGGTTCAAAAGGATGGACACAGCACACCTGGAGACACAATTCACAATAAAAATGTCGTTTTAATATTCAAGCGCTAATAAAAGCAAGTAAAAGAGCAGTTTGTTCTTTGTGGAGTACTTGTTGTTGAGAGACTTGAGTGCCTGTGTGAGCAGATGAATCCTGGCACTAGAAAGACAGCTGACCATGACTTTCTCTTTGTTCACCATGGTGAGGAGGACATCTGTGTGTCTCACTATTGAGTCTTCTATGACTAAGACATTTGGAGTAGATGTGTGTTGCCTTATGGGCCTTTATGGTGAGACACTTGTGCTTGTGTCATTATGTATGTTGTGTGTTTTGGGTGTTATGGTTGGTTTAACATGTATATGTTTTGGAGGTCTCTGATGTAGATTATTTGTAAGTACCTCCGCATATGCGATTCTATGTGTATGTTGTGTGTTATGAGTAGGAGTTGTGGAAGGTGGGCTGACAACCTTATCTGTATTGCTATCTATTGGGTGAGAGACCTGTGATTCCAGATTCATAATGTAGGTGCATCTCTCACAAATGGTACAGGAATGATTTAGAAGTAGGGGGTTGTCAGTGTACATGAGGCAGTTGCTACACTGCCTCAATAGACCAATATCAACCAAGCTGGCAGGAGAAAAGGAGGGAAAGTGACAGTTCATGGTTCCAGGAATAATCTTGGTCTGGGCTATAACAGCTGAGGAGGAAATACAGCAGGGACAGGTACTAGTAAGTTTAGGCATGAAGAGCTCTGGCTTAGGATAATATCTGTGAGGCTAGAGAGCAAGTGTCTGTAACTGGCAATCCCTCTGCATAGTAGTGTGCGATGCTGCGTGATGCTCAAACAAGCACAGGCCATTTCAAATCCAGGTTTTTTTCAAAGCAGAAAAACAGGAAACAGCCAAAGTTCAAATTATCCAATCAAAACATCCTAAATAGAGCCCTGCAACAGTAACTCTAGCTAGATCAGTCCAAACTGAAATAAATAAAGCAGTTACCCCGTATGAGGTAAAAATAGCCACCCAGAGAAAATATCATCACAAAGGGGTAGGGTTCGGCATATTGGTTAAGACGTTTACCTCACAAATACAAGATACAGGGTTTGATTCTCATCACTGAGGGGAAGTTGGTCTACAAGGACAGCTAGCCTAGTAACTACATATAAAATCTTCTTTAACTATGTTAGAAATCTGAGAAATAATACTGAAAACTACACAGAGCTAATAGTAAATGGTTTCACATGTTATAATCCTGAGGACGTAGCCAGTCTACTAGCAGATACATTTCACTCTAACTTTACCCCATCTCCCCCTACCACCAAAAACCTCTCAGGAACAAGTCCTCAAATCATTATCTATGGAAAAACACTGTGAAGTATGAGGCCTAATAAAATACCAGGATGCATACTGGTCAGCTTAAAACAGGACCTGAAAAAACCCTTACGGAGGCTGTTCAATAGATTCTAATTCAGGTTTTCACTGGATGAATGGAGAATTGTAGCAGTCATCCCCTTTCCACAAAGCTGGAACATCCAATGACCTGAGCAATTATACATCTGTAAGCCTGACCAGTCTCATCTGTGAGACTATGGGAAAAGTCATTATGGAATTGACAAATAAGGACATAGGCAGCCTACAAACTCTTGACTTGACTTAGTTCAGTTTTGTCAGTGGCAGATCCTGTTTACTTATTCTGGTGAACTTCTTCAAAAATGTTATCAAAGCAATGGATGAGGGCAAATCTGTACACCCTACATACCTGGACCTCAAAAAGGCATTTGACACTACCTCCAGTCAGGCATAATTAATAAACTCATCTAGCTAAATGCAAATTCCCAATCTGGTTCACAAATTGAATACAGGACATTAGGATGGGTGAACCTACCTTCTCCAATAGAACACTTGTCACTTGCGGTGTAGCTCAGGATTCAAGCATCGGGCCAGTCCTCTTTGGCATCTACCTCTCCGAGGTCAAAGATAATGTTAAGAGCTGGGATCCTGTCATCCCATCAACAATACTTTCATTGATTGCTGTCCGAATGATGGGAAAAGAGTGAAACAAGTTTTGTCAACAGTGAAGTTTTCTTTTTTCTGTTGTGCCACCTCAGAGTAGGTATAGTTAAGTTTGGATGCGTGTGAGGAAGGGTGTTACCATGCATGGGGAGTGCAGGGTCGGCTTGCCCCCTGAAAAAGTACTTACCTCCAAGGTATGGCAAAACTCATCTCACTCTTTTTCCATTGATTGAGTAACACTCAATTAAAGTGATATAGAAGGGTCAACAATATCCTAAGGACTTACGGCTGACCACATTTGGAGATGACTGTAAGCTTGGTGCCATCATAAATACTCAAGAATATACCAGAACTTATGCAAGGCTATTCCTAAACAAATAAGTGGTGTCAAAGCCACAGCCTAAAACTAAATAGCAAACAATTATGTAACTATTATGTAACTATTACATCAACAAAACATCCTTGAAAATTGACCCATTAGAGAGGGACCTGGAAACCTATGTAGACAAGGGCTGTCATTTTATCACCAGGTGTCCACCGTTGCAAGAAAGCTGTTTTTCATTGTGCGGCTTAGTAAGTGTATGGCATTCAGGTCCAGGGAGGTAATCACTCTATTGTGTTCTGCACTCACTAAGGCCAATCAATGAGCATAATGAACTATTCAGTATATGCTTGTCCAAACACCTGACACAACTCAAGTGACCACAACACTTTCTCACTAAGAAAACCTAGGGGGCCTAAATCACAAAATCTACAGTGATAATCTCAAAGCACTGTTCATCTTTTCAGTATCTTACAGGCTAGTGAAGGGCAATTTTTGCCTCACTTACAGAGCCTCTACTGACCTAATCCTGTCAGATTTATTATACATCTGCAAGTCCAATAGTGGCAGAAACATCCACTCATGAAATTTCAACCTCTTCTGCAGATGCTGAAGGATAGCTATGTCTCTCAGAGAATACCACTTCTCTGGAACTGTCTTCCTCCTTGCAAAGCAAAGTATGCCTGTTACTTTATTCAAGTATATTCTGGATGAGTGGATGGTAAATTATAAGTTCACCCCTGGATTGACACCATTATTCCTTATTTACAGGTGTAATGTGTAAATGACTGTTTGCTCCTTGGTTATTCATACTGGGGTTATTTGTATTTATACATGTAATACAAAGGGCACTGTGTTAACCATACTTAAAATACTAGGGCTAGAAACTTATTGCGACTGCATGGCTAGGCTTCTAATAATCCTCTTGGATCATTAGCATAGTAAGTACATATGAACCTATGACAGAAAGACATACCGTTAATCAGACAAGGCAGTTCATTGGACTAAAATACCATCCAGAAGTAGCAGTTCATTTGGGACAGAGACGGCCATAACAGTACAATGGATCTATGCTGTTACATTGAAGTTGGGACCATATGATTGACGTTCCATAATTTCAACAACAAAAAAAAAAAAAAAAAGAAAAGTCGGTGATTTTTGCTGGCGTGCAAGCCTTTCTGCACCCTCCTCACCCCACTGCTGTTTTATATTCTAACCCTGAGATCACACTACAGTGGGGAAAGGGAAACCATTTCCCCGTCTCCCTTGTATAGTGATCTCCATACAACTGCTTTGACTTTTTGGAAAGCTGGTCATATGGTATCGACCATATGAAGTTTGACTTTCTGAAAGTCAGTCTTCCAAATGGGCCGTCAGTACAACATAGTCAGAGATGCTCTTGGGTACCTCAGGAAATTCAAACAATATTGATTCTTTCCCTTGTTTTTGGCTCCCTGTAGCTGACTATCTGCTGCCAGTGGTTCCTTTCCTTATTCATCAGGTCTACCACACCTGCCTTACCCTTTGCGCCCCCCAGTCTCTACTCTATCTGAACTCTGGGTCAGCGAGGAGATCACGGACTCCAGTACAGTGTCATGCTGCTGCTGAAGGGTGTTGCTTTTTTTCTGTTATGCCCTACCATTTCTCCTCATTCTCCATATACACATGTTGAACATCTGGGGGGGATTGTGCAATGAATGTGTGCTGGCACTTGAACATCTGTGGGGAGATTGTGCAATGAATATATGCTGGCACTTGTTGAACATCTGGGGGGAGATTGTGCAATGAATATGTGCTGACATACTTTCCTGCCTCTGCAGCAACTCATTTAATGGCCCCTCCTGCAACTTAATATCACACCCCTCTATGAATCCCCAACCTCCACCAGTGATTAACTAGCAGGTGCATGCAAGTACATGTCCTTTCTCCAGGATTTGCATATTCATCCTTCCCTGCCAGTACCTCAGTCAAATCTGAGTCCCCTGGGCAGTAGTCAGTGCTTTATTCTTTTATGTCATGGTACTGGCAATTCAGACAGCATTGATATGCATTATTGACCAAAAAAAATTATTCTGATGCCTAGAAAGGGAAAAACAACCAGACCCCTGCATACCCCATGAGGTCAATTGAAATAAATGTTTGAGTCAGCATAAGTCCACATGGATGGAATGGTAGCCCATAAAACAAAGAGTAGAGCATTTATTGACACTGACACTAATCTGCTCAACATTTAAATTGCTAACCAACCACTTTTTACCTTCTTAGAGGTTATGTACTGGTTATAGAAAAATGTAATTTATGACACTTATTTGTTTAATGTGCAAGAAAGAATACATTATTGCAGCTAATGCTACATTTTGATCTAGAGGTATACCCTTGGGGTTTGCTCATATACGAAGGAGCATCCCATTGCTGTCCTATATAAGTACTGTATGTATACATCATGGAGTCTGCTCTAACATTGTCATTTTTTTCCTGTTCTTGAGGAAGCTTGAAGGGTATTGCAACTCATCTGTATGATATTGTGTAATTTTCTGTGGAGGTTTTCTGGCCAGACCTTTGCTGAAAAGGTGAAAACATTTTTTTTTGTTGTTTGTTGTTGCCCACTCAGGCATTCCCAGTCAATAGATGGAAATAAATAAACTTTATAAGTTTTATAGATTGGCTAGCATCTTATAGTCAAACTGGCACAAATTGGTGATGGCATTTCTTTTGCAAGTCTAGGAGATGATTGTAATATCTCACATGCATACATGACACTAAAGCATGATATTAATTCATGGGCATGACAAGGGTTTATGATACGTCAAATAAATATCAGTGCATTTCTTTCTTTTTTCTTTATACAAGTTAAAGTAAAGAAGAACAGTTGTATTGCTAACAGTGCTACAGTAATATAGAAAGTATCTCTATTATGGCAAATTGAAGACAGGGATGCTACAGATGACCATAAAAAAACTGCAGTGCATACAGTAGGTAATAAATGTAAGCAGCTTGCTGTCATCTGACATCTTACTGATTAAAGAATAAGTTGGATCATGTCCTGAGAAGGTAGAGGCATATAGCAAGGAAATAATCTGTTCATATAACCTTGTGTTACCAGGAGAATACTGATTCAATAATCTCTGGTTATTAAGTAAACCGGTAAGTAAATGTGTAAAGTCAGAGATGGAATGTTAAACCAGAAAGGAAGGTCAAAGTAATTATGATAGTATATCTTAAATATTTTTGGTACAGCATGCCATGAACTAAGAAACCTTTTGTTGCTTTCAGGTATGTATTTAATGTGCATTAGAATAATATATAACCAAGGCAGACTTTTGTACTTTGAAGCCTTAAGGCTAGGGGTAATGAAACTTGACTCCATGCATAGGTAGGCCAATTGTAGTGAATGCATCTAGGCATAGGCATGCATATGCACAAAGATTCCATCAGAGTCATCCCAGAGGTTTCTGACAAGGATATAAATGAAGGGGTCTGGGATGAGGTTCAAATGTCGAGAAAAGGTAATGTTCCAAGATTAACTATTGCAACATGGAATGTGTGTGGTTGTTCACCCCTATTGAAAAAAAAAGAAAGGGAGAAAGAGAATTTATACAGAAGTTAAGAAAGATCAGCGGGGCAGGGGTGATGTATTTATGGGAAACAAAGCTGAAGGTTGAGAAGGGGAGAAACATAATTCCTTTCTGCTGTGATTTTCAGATCATAAGGCAGGGTTAGGTAAACATGTGGTAGCTATTTTATTCAGAAGAAATTTTTGGGTACACATAGACATAATTGTTATACATACAATGGCAAGATGGCTAGAAGTGCTTAATAAGAAACAAGTATGTTACAGCTAGAGATGGTCCAGATTTTTCAAACTCTTTCTTTAAGTAAGCCCAGGAGCAAAGGAAGCTATCAGTTATCATAGGGCAATATTATTAGACTTTAACCTACCCCTCAGTCCTAGTGGGATATTCTATACAAGTGACTGGGACCACACACATGAGTGCAAGTATTTTCAGTGCAAATAAATGTGGAACACAGATGGGTGGATGTATTGGCAAAATACCCACATGGAAGAATATCATCCTCTGTTCTCAAGAAACATTTTTCAAGATGGTAGTAGATGAGACCTCATATTAGTTGCACAATACCTTTGCAGTTTAGTAGATGGAGTTGATATTTTAGACTTTTCAATTTCTGACCATGCTCCAACTTGCATCTTTCTGCTCACCTTATAGGTAGAGCAGAAAACCATGGAGAAGTGAGCACAATACAACTATAAGTGTCAACAGGATAGCCAGACTGTGAATCCACTAATTTTAACAACACTTAATTAAAATTAATAAAGTGGATGTTTTAGAGATCTTTCAAATCTTTTTTCTAAAACTATATAAGACCAGGGTGGATGGGGTTACACCTGGTTCATGTGTGAACATAAAAACAGGGCTTAATGACTAAGGAAATGCTACAGAGTATGAATAAAAATTTTGATTTAGATGAGGTTCAGTAAACCATAAAATCTGTCAAAACTGATAAGGCGGCTGGTCCAAATGGTTTCTTGATTGAGATTTATAACAGGGACAAAACAAATATGGAAATTAACTTAAGATACTTTTCTAACTCGATAGTAAAAATGGCAGTGCAACACTGTCTGTGCCCCACACAATAATAACACTCATTCCCAAAATCAAGTTAGAGAACTAAAAATTCACTAATTACAGCCCAATGCAACTAATGTCCAGATACCAATATGGTGGCCAAGGCTCACAATGGAGTTCCTTTACAACTAACTGTCTCAGATTACACTGGATACATAAAGAACTGCCTAGTTGTTGACTATTGGTTGCTTTGTTCGTGGAGCCATTCCGTATGACATTAAGAAAGAATTTAGTACTAGTGAGTGGTACCTTTCATTTTAAGAAAAATAGCCCTAAGTTTAAAACCTGGATTAAAGATTTGTATCATAATCCAGTTAATGGAATTTAATTTAATGAGAGAGCAATAACCACAGGTAAAACACAGGGTACCCATAGTTTCCAGATCTAATATCTTAGTGATAGGGAGCTTACTTTTTTAGCAAGGGATATGCTAGAAGAATTTGATAAGAGCAACATGGGGATAAGTCCTTTTCTTATGTTTGCAGATAACAGTATAGTCATAGACACGGAAACTAATGCAAGGATTAAGCATGTCCTAGACATTATACAAGTATTTAGTCAGGTTTCAAACCTTACGTGTAATAAAAACAAGGTGATGGTTGTTAGCTTCAGTCAAGTCAAGGGCTGGGTCACATGTGGCCTAAAAAGGGAGGCTCCAAATGTTAATTACTTGGGTCTGATAGTATCACAGAGTGCATAATCAGAATCAAAAGGCAGACTATACGCTAAAAGAGTTGTTCAAGAATCAGCTCAGGGTTTTGAGGACATTTTTGATGCTGACAGGTAATAAAAAAAACTTTCAGAAATTATAACCCTTCCATATATCTTGCATTTCATTAGAAGAATGCATTTAGCCCTCCACCCCCCCATTCCTATTCCCACTCCAAATGCATGATATAATGTTAGCTCTTGATAATGTAGCTATTTGCAGGAAAGCAGAAAGAAAGAACCCACTATATAGGGTTTGCACTCTGTCAGATAAGCATAGCTGGGGCCTGACAAATATCTCAAATTATGCATTGGCCTTTAGGATTTACCAATATGATACCTTAACTATTTCACCCTTCATATGTGGGCTTCTCTACAAGAAAAAAAAATAATAGATCAGGACGTGTCTCAGTAAGTGGATCATGAAATAAGGACAGGATGTTTCTTGAGGAAGGACACTTACTGTAGGGCATAGGTCCACACGTGGATAACATATTGTCATATCGTAAGTTAGTTAGGCGCTTCTTAAATTATCTAAATAGAGCAAGCAGTGTTATCCCCATCGTCATGATGGGCACAGGCCATTAGCATGTTAGGAAGAATTCAACCTCATCATAGTCAACCTGCAAATGTTCAAGCTACTCAGGATTTATGGAGATTAGATAATTCTATTTTTCAGTTTAAGATATTGTTGTCCCCCATTTATGAATCCTTAAAAAGGAATTTTCAGATATCCATTGAGATTGCACCATGGGGAAAATAGAGAAGCAGAATGATGGGTAAGAGAGGCTTGATATATACTGATCTGTGGTATAAACTTTAAGAAATATAGTGATCTGTGGGAAACGTGAGGGTCAGTTATCCAGAAGGGAATTCAAACCTTGTGGATATATAAAATGAAGCAATCTTATTTTACAAGTAGCAATGGGACAAGGTGTGGTCCGATACCAGCAGGATAAGAAAATGACTTAAACTCTAGGGCACATACATGAGAATAAATCATAGATGGCATTTTATCTTCAGATAGGCTACACTGAAGGGGTACAAAGCTAAGTAGTGCATGTTGGAGGTGCAGTCTATTAGAAGCAAGTATTGGACATATGGCTTTGGCTTCATCAAGAGCCCAAGTTGGACAGATACAGGTGGCAAGCATGTGGAATATCATTTTTGCCAAGGGATCACAACTCTAAGGAAGTGTGCATTTTTTGGATTTGAAACTAGAAGTGAAATGAAAAGTGTAAAGAAGATTAAAAGTAGATATAATTACAAAATTTTGGCTAGACAGTGAAAGGCAAAAAGACACTCAGCCATACTCATCCCACATGTTTAGAGTATATGAGGTGCATAGAGTAAATCATTTTATCTCTAAAATGTGAGGAATATAAATATCAGTTAACTAAGGATCAGAGACAAGAGAGAAAATTTGAGGGGGGGGTGTTTGAATGTCCCCTGTGCCCATGAGTAAAACCCCAACAGATGTGTGATTTTTAAGGAGGTTATTTATGGTGAAAGGAATGGTTCTAATCCTCACATAAATATGTGCTTAGTTTGAATCTGTTTGTTAAGTTATGACCAGTGTGTTATGTTTAATTGTTTTGTTAATGCAGTGTTCAGTTATAAATGTTCTGTGAAATGTTTTTAAATACAAATCAATTAACATAACAATCTAAATTAATTACAGCATGACAAAGCTAAAAGTTAGACTTTAATAGCTATCTATTGATAATGTTATTGTCATAAATTCCGTAACAAACAGCAAACAAACCTTGTAGACACACAAAATAGGTAACCAAGATAGTAAAGCGTACACTGTCCCTTTGTTCTTAGAAACTATAAGAACCACTGCTTCTGAGATAAAACAAATTTATTGCATGAGCGCTTTCATTTTGTTAAAAAGTAAAACTTCTTCAGATACACTGCAAACATGTAAAAACTCAGTTTATGCCATCTTCAGAATCAAATGTTCTATTCTCCAGCCTGTCACGATTGACATAAAAAAAATAAATCTCACTCTTCCTGCTCATGTATTAAAAATATGAAACCTGACTATTAAAATTTATTATGAATAGAACATTTACCAATATATAAGCAAAGGGTACATATATTCTATACATTTCATAATGCCCTATAAACAATCCTTATAAACAAGTTGCAAAAGGATGTGTAAAAATATATATAAAAATTAGAACTGAGCAACACCAAACTCAACAAGACCCAGACCTATCTACTGAATGCCTCCCTTCTTAAATTAAGGGTACTTACTAGATAGGTTGGATATAAACATATCGATTTATATTTTATGTTATATTATTTCAAGTAGGGGAGAAGGTGGTAATGATGAAATATTGTGAGATGTAGGTCTGGTTCTTGTTGATTTTGTTGTTGTTCAGTTTTAATTTATATATATATTTTTAAACAACTTTTTGCAACTTTTTTATAAGGATTATCATGAACACATGACTTTGGGAATGGTATAAATGTGAGTTTTTATATGTTTGGAGTGTATCTGAAGAAGCTTTAGTTTTTGACAAAATGAAAGCGCTCATACAATAAATTTGTTTTATTGTAGAAGCATTGGTTCTTGTAGTCTGTCAGAACAAAAGGACAGTGTACGCTTTACTATCTTGGTTACCTAATGTTTTGTGTGTCTACAGCTATTGTTATAAAACCTGCTCACAAGGAAGGTAATATTGTACGGATGTCTAAGGCATTATATTACGGCCCCACCCCCACCTCCACAACATCCCAGCCATGTAACTCCATAACTTGCACACAATCAGCTGTTTCACTCCATGGGGTGGTTGCTGGGCATCCCTGGACTGGGCAATAGCCATATGACCCAGTCTTTCCTTTCCAGGAAGCACTTTCTACCCATCAATTTCACCAGATGTAAGAAACTTGTGGTAGGAAGTGGGCCAGCAATGAGTCTTGTAGAATGATTTACCCTTCTTTCTCTTAACAGTACTCATAAACTTCCCATTGTTATCTGGTCAGGGAGAGCAGATTACATGTTCTCACACACTTCTTTTGTTAACCTGGCTGAGCAAGGAGGTTCCTGTCTAATAAAATAGGAGGCAATATGGCCTGTGCAAACAAGTAACACACTTAACACTGCTACATCACCCTAGACACAGATTTTGAAGTCTGCCTCACCCCAGCATGAGGAAGCTTGCATCATTCTCTCAATCTCATCTTCCCTCAATAAGACCATCATATGATCAGGCTGATGATCAGTTAACGGTCAACTGAGACATAGCTAGAGCTTCATTCACCAATTTATTGAGACCAGGAGCAAATGCATGAGGAATTGTTACATATAAAGAATGACTATGATTGCACTGACAATTTCTCTACTGAGCAGATCCAAAACTCTTTATAAACATTGGCAGAGAAAGGCATTCAGACTGATTTACTAACTGAGGACTCTTCAGAGAAACTGTCTGTCAAACATCCTCAAGTGCCTTGGTTTTACTGTTACCCATATTCCATAAAAGTATGATGTCACCTCCTGGGAGAGATTTTTTTTTTTCGCAGTGGACTTCCATTAGAAAGTGCATGGGATATTATAGATTTTTTTTTGTCAAATTAGAAAATGTACACTAGTGAACAGATTTTTTTTATTTTTTTTTTTGTTACTCTCAATGCTCAAAACTTGCACATGCCTACTTGTTATGATTTGGGTCTTACAGCTGTAACCTCCTTTTGAAAACTCTCAGAGGTGGTTGAATATATTAAAGATTCCAATAATGATTAAGATTCACGACTTCCTGCTCATCATACTAAGCTTGTTTGGGCAACAAGTAATGATGGGCATGTTAAATGCGATTCAGGAAACAGCAGGACATGTTGCATCCAGATGGAAAACAAGGGGTAGCAGAATTATATGCTAATTTATCTGTTTATATATTTATTGACATTTGTTTACTGGGAAAATACATCTATGCCAAATTAACCCGTTTTCGGTGGAGGCCCATGAAGAAAATCTCCACATGCACCAAATACAACAAATGAAAGAAACAATAGTAGCAAATACATGCCTGGTATAATCCTAGTACATTAAGGTAAAAATAATTATATTAATACATGCAAGGTGGAATGTAAGTGTAATATAGCTGTAAACATAAAGCAGATCAAGACTATGTGGAATATAGGAGTATATTTTTGGCAAGAAATGAATACATATATGGTGGAGTGCAGGTACCATGTAGCTGCAAACTAAAAAGAAAAAGCAGTAGGAGAACTTACATCTATAAATATTTACACTGGAGGTGTGAGCAGAGATAATGAATATGGATAGTGAACAGTAAAAGTTTAGTCAGAAGTGCAATGAAAGCAGAACCGAGACTTAGATAAGATTTCTTTTAGAGTGTGTTTAAAAGCATGCAAGTTTTAGTTCAACTTGAAGGATACAGGTATGAAATTCCTATTTTTAGCTACAGCGTAGGAGTAAAGACTGAGTCCATGAGATTTTATAGGTTTATAGATGGAGAGAGTTGTTACCTCAGCAGAGATGTCTGTTAGAGTGTTGAAACGTATAACTCACTGATAATGTAGCGGTGAGCAAAATATCGAAACAATAGTAAAAATCACACCGCTACTCCACAGCTATATCAAACATAAAAATCATTTATTAAAATATTTAAAAGTGCTTGTTAAGGCGTTATCAGTACTTGAATCACCTGCAAATAATTTTTATAAGAAAAATGCTATTACTTTCAGAAGCAGATAGTCATGCTACTCAAGTCAGAAGTGACAAACTTCATGACACCCATGCAGACGGGAACTGAATGTTCAACTGCTGAATCCTACACTAAGGCACTGTACAAGTACATCCACTCATGCATGAATCGTGCCATCCCAAATAGAACCAAGATGCTCTCATCCAAGAAAAGGAAGCCAATCTGGTGGTCCCCTGCCATAAACAAACTTTACAACAAAAGGAATAATCTGTTGCAGAAAAGAGGAAAATCCCAGGATGCAAAAATCTCCCTTACCAGCCTCAGTAAGAAACTGAGATCCCTCATAAAATCCTCCAAAGCTAGTTACGAAAATAAAATTGCCAGAGATTCCAAAGACAACCACAAGGCATTCTATAACTATGTCAATAATCTAAATTGCAATGCTCAGATCTGCTCTGAGCTAAAACAGAATGGCATTAATTGTACTGATCCCAAGGATATTGTCAATATCGTGGCAGATCGATTCAGTGCCAACTTCAACCCCCTCTCACCCCCCTAAATGGCCCATCTCAATACTGGAAGATTGCCAAATTCTGGTAATAATGGTCACACAGGTAAAAAATGCACCCTCCAAAGCTAAGAATACAGCATCCATGAAACCAGATGACATCCCAGGCTGTGTACTACATGAACTACAATATGAACTGGCACCTCACCTAAGTGTCATGTTTAATCATAGCCTCACCTCAGGTTTCGTGCCCACTGAGTGATGCAGAGCTACAGTTATCCCACTCCACAAGGGGGGATCCACCTTGGATCCTGGAAACTACCGTCCCATCAGTCTGACAAGCCTTATCTGCAAGGCCATGGAGCTTATTATCAAGTAACTTATAAACAAAGACATTGGCAACCTTCAAACACTGGACCCCACCCAGTTTGGGTTCGTGAAGGGCCGATCTTGTCTTTTGAACCTGATTGACTTCTTCGAATCAGTCTCCAGAGCCATGGACAAGGGTAAGGTGGTCCACACAGCCTATCTAGACTTTGCCAAGGCCTTTGACATCATCCCCCACTCTGGAATCATAGATAAACTTACTAAGCTGGGCATTAATCCCTACATCATCCAATGGGTTGCTAACTGGCTTACTGATATAACACACACTGTAAAAGTAGCCAACTCCAAATCCTGCTCCAGACAAGTGAAAAGTAGAGTACTTCAGGGTTCAGTCCTGGGACCGCTCTTGTTTGGCATCTACTTCTCAGAAATACAGGCCAACACTAAGGGACTCTGGCTAGCAAAGTTCGCAGATGACTGCAAACTGGGAGTCATTATTGAATCCCCAAATGATATGGATACTCTACAAAAGGGCCTTACATAAACAGATACTTGGTGCCAGAGCCATGGGCTCAAGCTCAATGCCAAGAAATGTATAGTTATCCCCTTTGGGAAAAAACATGTATCCATGAATTACCATATAGGTGGCAGTACACTAAACACCGAAAGTGTGATAAGAGACTTAGGGACACAGGTGGACAGTGGTCTCACCTTCGATAACCATATCGCCACAACAGTCAGGAAATCCTTCTATGTGGCACACCTCATCACTAAGGGCTTTTCATCCAGAAAAAAGAGGTCATTGTCCCACTGTACTCATCCCTCATTAGACCCATTATAGAATACAATGACCCGTTTGGTATGTACCTCTCAAGAAATCTGCAACTGGAAAGGCCGCAGAAATACCTCACTAAAAGAATCACAGGCCTAAAGCAGATGCCGTACGCTGACCGCCTTAAAAAACTCCAGCTATACTCTGTCGCATATCGTCTTCTCAGAGGCGATCTCTGCTTAACATACAAGACCATGTCAAACTCAGAGCTGTTGGACATGCTACACTTAAAGAAATCCCAATCCCTCAGAGACACACGCTCCAGGGATCTAAACCTTGTCATCACAATAAACAAAACCTGCTGGAGGGATAGGTTCCTAACCCAGAGACTCTACAGCCTCTGGAATAGATTGCCCATACATGTCAAGCAGAGTGCCTCTTTGGCCCTCTTCAAAAGGAACCTTGACGATTAGATGGGAGAAAGGAAATTCACCCTGGGGATCACGTCAGTTACCCTGCTAGACAGGCATCCAGGGAAGTAAATAGTGTGGGAAGAAATAGCCAGGGAATTGTTATGGCTAGGCTTGTATAGGCCCTAGGGCTGATAGCGTAGTACCAACCTATGAACCTATGAACCTATTCTGTCTGGGAGAATACATCTATTTTGATCTTATTTAAAGACATTTTAAAGTTGGTATTGTCTTGACTATGTGTTTTTGGGGAGAATTGGAAAATCTTAGCTTTCTTACCATTGAGAGAAATTTGGGCACTAGTGAGTCAGGTCTTGATGGAGGTGAAGGCTTCTTGTGTAATTTTTGGAGATGTGTCCGATTATTGAAAGAACATATAAGTGTAGAGTCATCTTTAACTTGGATGAGAGAGGCTTTACAGTAAGAATTGTGAAGATTATAGATGAATATATTAAAAAAAAGGGGTCCAAGCATAGAGCCTTGTGATACTCCAGTGATGTTGAGCAGATATAGAGAGAGAGATTAGTGCCATTTTACTAATTGCTGTTTAATAGATAAGTAACTATGGAACCAGTTGTGTGTGGAAGGTAATAGAGCAATGTGTGACAGTTGTTGCTAGAGCTTAGAGTGACAGCCTATATCAAAAGCCTCAGGTGGGTCAAGGAATAGGATCTATTTATGGTGTCCATGTAGGACATTAAAGCAGAGACTGTGCTATGGGCAGACAAAGTCATGTCGATGATGTAAATGACTGTATTATTTGACATGATCTATGCTAAAGGAAAAAAAAAAGAAATATGTTGTAATGACTGAGAAGTGTATAAAACATAAGCAAATTCATCATGTCCAACTTAGAAATGAATTTGGCTATATGTTCACATATAGCCACAGGAAAATTTTTAAGTATGTTAGAGGTTGCTGCAGCTATTGAAAAACTTTATTGGCAAAAGGGCCTGATAGAAGGTGCTGCTACTATTGTTGCTAGCATCAATCTTAAAGACATAGTAACCTACCATGGGCTCCATGAAATTCAAATAATTGACTGCTGCAGGGTAGACAGGGACACCAAATAGAAGACATGGACATCTGCTGGTCTCTGCTGTGATGCAGTGGGAATTTTGGAGAACCCATCCAAGTGGGTATTAAGGCATGTGTAACTTCACGTGTTTTAGCTACAGGGACTTTTTAGGGACCTATTGAGTACACAGTGAGGATATGACAGGATTCTAACTCAGAAATACTCCACCAGTTCCTCCATGCAATGCTTCAACATTTGAGGGAGCATATTTGTTTTCCACATACTACAAAGGAAGCAACTAGCACCATACAAAATGTGTATGCCCTAACTCATTTCCCTGAGGTACTGGGGGCCATAGATTGCACTCACATAGACATAAAGGCTCCACTTTGTTAACTGAGATGGAGGTAGGTGAACTACGAACAGTATCAATGCATCAACTGCAGAGTCATTTGTATTGTACAAGGTATCTTCCATAATATACATGTAGGCCTCCCAGGCAGTTTCCATGACTCACACATATGGCACACCTGTGACCTCTGCCAAAGGCTTGTAAGGGGTGACTTCCCACAAGATCATCTAGTTGAGATGCTGGATATGCCCTAAAACCTTGGCCATACATTTCAAACTTTTAGCACAAGAAATCTAGACAAAGTTTAAAATAATGGGGGGGGGGGGGGCAAAGGCCCAAAATAGGGACAGATTTTAAACTTTGCTCTTATGAACTTAGAAAGTTGCTAGAACAATGGTATTTGTGTTAGCTTTCATGTCATTATTTAGTGACATCAATCATCATTGACTTGACAGAAAAACACAATTTTTATGAGGACCAGCCCAAAAACATACAATAAAAATAAAGTATGACCATGGCTCATGACCCATATGAGAAATCCAGATTAACTCACTGAGCAAGGTTACAACAAAGTCCACATACATACTAGAAACATAATAAAAGTGTGTGTTTGAGCTGCTCAAGTCACAGTTCTTCTGCCTGTATACATCTGGAGGTTCTGTACAGTATGACCCTGCCAGCTCTGTCAAAATGCCAGCTTAATATTATACTTAGAAAACATTTATAGCAGGGTTGCCAAGTACATGGACCATAGATCCCAGCAGCACAGGCAGGTGACACAGATATGAGGTAAAATGAGAAGCCAGAAGCAGGAGACATCCATGGTAAACAGTGCTGGGCACAATATGCCATGATAGCAAACTGCACATATACTCACCACTTAAATAACAAAAGAGCTCAGCAGACACAAACTGTGACATTGATACATACAAACAAACCAGACTATGCTTACCCATGAACTGGCTGGCTACGAATTTCTGGAACCACTAGTTTTTCAAAGAGAATCGAGAGGTTCATACCTAGCACCTGCCAAGCCCACTAGGAGAAGCAGATACGAGCTTGGACACTGGAGCTATCCTGTCACTATCTCCCAACACCATCCTGTTCAATCCCTCTAACATCATATTTGTGTGTACCATGTATGAGTGTGTAATAGAAAAAAATACATTGATGATATGCATGAATAGCTTATTCAAGAGATGTGATGTGACATATATTATCATTTTCTGATGAGTGGGGTAATTTGGTTCCTTAACTGCTGTACTTCCTTGTAAGCATGCCCATTTTAATATACATTTTGTATATTCTCTTGTGTGACTGTTAACACATAGCAGCATCACTATTCAAGGGCTTGAAATAGTACTTTTCAATTTTCTTTCTCTAGAAAAATCTGCTGAGAATTTGCGTCTGGCCACATGGCTCTGTTGACTATCATGCAGTGGAGGTTAGAGCCAATGTGAAGAAGTCAACAGTGATATAGACCAATGCAGACATTTATTTTGTACTGTAACCCCAATGTGATGTTTCATTTGTCTGCAAGGTACATTGAGGGTTGTGATTTACTGATTGCTGTTGTCTGTTGCACAATTCTCATTTCCTTTGTCAGTTTTCAATAATGTTGTCACATACTTTTCAAATGTGTAGTTTCTCGCAACTGCTAGACAAATAGTTCTGTGACATCATTAACTAATACTCACGTAATGCGACTATGAGTTGGGTAGGCTGAGTTTTCAATCCATCTGCTATACATTGCAGCAATGTAGAAACAATTATTGCTTGACAATAATAACATACTGCACAGATCTGTTGTGATAAATTGTTCTTGGACATGACCCCTTCACAGGCGGTATTGTATTCACTTTTAACCATAGCCGTATTCATTCACACATATACTGCTGATGACCTTCCTCCATGTATGTGATCCCTGACCAGAGTTGTAGAACTTCTGTGGCATCCTTAGCTAGTGCACTAAGAATGTAAGCAGGCAGGGTTCATGTCATGCAGATCTCACCTGCAGAATAATGACAACTGTCATTGTTATATGGTAATAATAACATGTAGGCATAAAACTATGGCAGTGTATCATGACCATCTGAGAGATTGCATGCCTCACTATCATCTTGCACTTATACATACATTGTTTTTGGCATTCACTCCCTCTCCGTGTCACAAATATTTTCCCTCTGTGTTTTACCTTCTGCTGCATTCATTCTAATTGCATGACTATTATGCATTCATACCTCTTCTAAATACTTTCTGTTGTGGCATGTAATAGTCATGCACACAATTTTCAAGTATCAGTGTCATGGGTGATGATTTTAAAAACAGGTAAGATGCATTTTTTTGTCAAATATCACATTGTCTGTTCCCCTGAAATGTATTTGGCAGTCACCTCTATCTTGAGTACTCTGTTAGCATGCCTTGATAATATTCCATCCTTGCACAGTCAGGAGTTCCATCCCAGCTACTTCCATTTGGCTTGGATGATAACACATCATCTATTCCCCTGGCAAGCACTTGACAGACACATTTATCTTGGGTATCCTTTCAGCATGCCTTGTTTATATTCTATACTTGGAAATGTATTACTTAACAGAGTTATGAGTTCAGACATAGGTATGTGCAGTTTGATTGCCTGACAGAAACTGTTCTGTATCCTAGCAGTATGTTATTCTACTCACCTATGCTCCATGTGCATCAGCAGCATGACCTACTACTGCAGTGGTTTGAAATCTGTTAGTGACATCAGGAGAGGTTAAATGTCATCATTGATATTGTTTATTTTACTGATCTCATGTGCTACATTCCACATGAATATTAGCCATCCTGTCTTGTTTTAACATAATTCATTTATCTGAGTTTTATGCCACTGCTGTGATCGCTATTTGCTGGAGGTGTATGTGTTAATAATGACTACATAAGTGATCCCTGTATTACTGCAAGGATGTGTGCTGTGTTCTGGAGGACTTGCATTATAACTGCTTCACTATGTTTCACCAACAACCCTTTTTATGGTGTATGGATGGTAAATATGTCTTGTAGTAGCTGTGGGATTGCTTCTCTTGAGGTCTGTTACTTGCTCTGTTCTATTGCAATTAGCCTGCACATGTGAGGAAATGTCACTGATTGTGCACCTATGCCTCCTTGCACTATGACATGTGCAGTGTCTCACATTAAATACAATGTGGATAAACCACCATGTGGACTACAGTGCTGCACTGACCCACTTTGTGAAAAAAAAAAACATCTTCCATTTCTACCCAAATTTGTGATATGCAAAGGGTGCATGGATAACACTTCAGTGTTATTAGGCATTTTTGTGATTTTGAATCACAATGCAGGTTTAATGACATCTCGCATCTCCCATGTGCATAATTCTCACCTATTATGAATTTCACAGCTTGTCCACGTTATGATTCATAAAAAAATTATATGTTGTTCCACATGACATTTGTGGTTGTCTGACATATCCTTGAGGATTGCAATCACTAATGACATTTCTTTTTTGTGTCAGATTTCATACTCTTTAGAAAATGCATGCCACTACCACAACTGTTATCATATCTCTCAACTGCACATATTTTGGCAGAATGTCCAGATTTTTGCCTCATAATCGTGGCCTGGTACTAATAAAATTGTGATTTTCTGGCAAATCATTGTCATATATTTGAGAACTTAAGTTAGAAAGGAATGGCAGACATTTGAGATTCTGACTTCATACCCTTCAAAAAAATCCATGCCAGTGCAAACTCTGTTATTCTATTAACTTTTTAAGTTTGTATGAGCAATATATAAGAAATGTCCCTCTTTTTGTGCCTTTGCCCCCCCATTATTTATGTCTTTGTCCAGATTTCTTGCTTTATCAGGTCAAAAGCTATGACTGTTGTTCTATCCACTTTCACATTGTATAGGAATATTATTTACAGGTTTTCCCTAAGTTTGAACATTTATTCCCATATTAATTGTATGTTTGTCCAGTAGTCTTGCAGTGAAAGGCTAAGAGGTGCACCCAAGTATAAATTAAAATGTCTACATGGCTGTATTATTCTAAAACAACTTTTTTAATGTTACATATTTCAATATCTGTTTGTTTACGTAAATCGCATTGCAAGTAATGATCAACATCTCCCTGGTGTTAGTTCATGAAATGCACACTAACATGCTTCATTGCCTCTTTGTCACTAGGTTTCTCTTGCTCATGGTTTCTTGTTTTAGTTACCAGATGCTGTTGAGCATGCTTGCACTTGCTTCAACTTCTGCAGTTTGTTGTGCTTCCATGGTTGATCATGTTAGCTTTAGTACAATGTGTAACTGCTACAAAAGTCAGCGAAAGTCCACACAATGTAAAAATTATATTATGTAAGAGAATGTACTAAGCACTGTGCACTTTAAATGTTTGAACATAATTAATTGAAAGATTAATCAAATGACATTATTGGTTGAACGTGTATATATAACCCAGCTTGTTTTTTAATGAAGGTGTTCTGATGAAGTCTATTTGAGTAGATGAAAGCGCTTAACGTAGGTTAAAAAAGATTTTGTTTGTTAAATAAAGGAGAGTTCTATTGACTATCTTGGTACTTTAGTGAATTTTGGCACCCAGCACAGTGGACGGATTTATTGGTGTATTTTTACATTTAGTACAATGTGGACACAATGTTAATGAATTCTCGAGAATACCTTTTTCTTTCTAATCGCTAGACCTTTTGGAGAAAGATAATATAATGGGGAGGGGGGGTAAATTTGCCCCTAAGTTATCAGAATCTTTTTACTGAACATCAGCACCAACTTTGTTCAATAAATCAGTCAGGGTGGTAGAAGAAATTGATCTATATGATGACTGGAGATCTAGAAAGTCAGTCAATAGGGAATAAAGATGCCTCCATTGAAAAAGACGTAACTTTTCTCCCCATATTCTGTACTTTATTCTCCAACATTGACCCTTAGGAAAAGGTATTTAAGGTGCAGCAGAAAAATCTAGTTATCTTCCAATTCCATCTCATCAAAACCTCCCAGTACCCCTGCTTCTACTGTTTAAATGCAAAAATAGCCCCAGAAGAAGTCAGATTCATAAAGCTCTCCTTACCTCTACTAGGGAGATAGATAACCAAATGACTCCTAATTAAACTCCATAACAACAGGCCACCACTACTCTTCATTCAGCATCCAACATCTCCACAACTCCATTGGTATAATAGACCAAGCTCTAACTATGCTGAGATAAAGGGAGAAGCAGCTATGGGTGTAAGCTATTAGAGGGCATCATTAGTGGTGGGCGAGTGCAGAATTAATTCAGAAGCCAGGATAACATTGCAACTTCATAACTGAATACCAAAACTACATTTGTGGTTACAGTTAAACTACTGAAGTGCTCTGTGTGAGCAGAAGATATTTTTTTTGTTCTTAACTTAGAGTGAGAAGACCTTTTTTGCTCCTCATCTCAAAGCTGGGTATGCCAGATTGAGGTAGTTGAAGTTCTGAAATACAAAGCAAAGCAATTGCTGAAAATAGACTAAAGCACTATGCCATCATCACTCTGAGTAGCTTTCCCCAGTTCCGGTCATATTAATAAGAAGGCAAGCTCAGGCAGCCTCCTATAGCACTGGATCTTCTTTTACCAATGTAGAAGTCATGTCATAATAAGATAAAGCAGGAACAAATATTTCCCTTCATTAGCACAGGTACTGCACAGTTTCATCTTATTCTTATCACTATTCATTAAAGTCAGGAAGGCAAAATGTTTGTGACATGGTGCAGGTCCTTAACAACAAAAGTAGCTCTTCAGTGCTAAATGATCTTATTACTGAAAGGATACCATACTTACCATGCAAATTCAGGTACTTTGTAAAGCACTGCAAATTAACCACATTGATATCCATGCATGAATAATGACTCTGGAGGAAAAGCTTAAAACTTTGTTATTTATAGCAATGATCATAACAAAAAGATAATAGATATGTGACATCCCTCCTCTGGGCTAGTAATCCCAGAGCCTAAGTCCTCACTATGGAAACCAGTGAGGGACATTCACTTGGAACAAAAATAGATACACACAGTACTTCCTGATGCAGGTCTCTGTATGAAGCACAATTTCCCTTAAAAGTACACAGGGAACACATCCCCATCCTGGGGTTGGGTTTCCCTCTCTTTCACCAGACCCCAAATAAGACTCCACACTGACCACAGTTGTAGAACTGAGTCCGCAGCCGAGTGTTCAAAGCCAAGTCCTCCTCCACCCTCTCTGTGAAACCAGTGCTCTGTGTCCTTGCTCTAAGTAGCTGACACACACACGCTTGTTTAGATTTGATTTTTACACACACACACACACACACACACACACACACACACACACACACACACACCCCTGGGAAAGGCTGGCACAGATTTACCAGCTTTGCCCTCCTCCTCTCCCCCACCCAGACTATAAGGTAGATACTGCCACCAGAACACTCCCAAGCCAGCTACTCTAAGGCTCTGGACAGGGTACCCAATTATACTGAGCAAAATGAATACTAATACCAATGGTAATGCTGACCAAACAGTAAGGCTTTCAGGAGCAGCCACATTGTCACCAAATAAATGTAAGTACTCTCAAAGGTTAAAATATTTTCTAAAAGATCAGCCACAATGAAAAGTTCAAATATATTTAATAATAAATAATAAAAGTACATGGAAATATTAAATACATATTTACAATAAACACCGTAGTTTAAATCACAGGAAATATTAAAAATAACACAGATGGAAATGTTCACACAGATACAGGAAAGTAATACTTAACTAATTTCAATATATTTTCCTGATTGATCCAAATAAGTACAATTTTCTAGTTTACTTACTAGAGCAAGGCAAGAGTGAGTGGTGAATGGTCTTTCTTCATTGTCAGGTTTCAAAAACAGACTGCTCTGAGACTTCTGTCTCATGTAGTATTAAAACAGCATTTCAGTGCTGGGATTACAGAATGACATCCCTTATATCAGGGCATCTGACTCTGGTTCCCACACTACCCCCTTTACTAGAAACTGAACCAGAATCTAGAACATATGTGTCATAATACACATACATAAAGCTTTGCTAAGATGTATTATAGTATCTGGAAGCTATAAAACCATTTCAAAAACGTCCACTCTTCCAGGGTAGCAATTAGTTCACCCCAAGGACAATACAGTAAGATTCTTAGTCCTGTTTTTCAAAGACATTTTGTCTCTGGCTGCAATCAGAACTGGAAGATATAATCTTTATGACCTAAACCAGGTAATTTAATTTCAGACTATTTTTCAAAGTTAGCTAGACAGAGATTAACCTCTTCTTTTCTTGTATCCTCAGTTACAATATATTTATTTCAACAGTTACAATACAGTTTGAGGTACAAATGACATATAATTCTTTACAAAACTCCAGCTCGTTATGCTAGCATATGTTACACATCCACTACCCTACCTCACATCATCACAGATGCTTTTGGAACAAATATCTCCAAGCTAGCTTTGTTCATTGCAAGCAGGCAAATGTTGCATTGGCAATCACAATTGTTTAAACAATTTAAAACAAAGAGAGAGAGAAGGTCACACTTAAAAACGAATCAGTAAAAAATAAATGAAAACTCCAGCCAAGCTAGAACTTCCAATGAGTGACCTCCCAAACCTCCTGCAACAGAGGCACATGGGATATATGCAAATGACCCCACTAGCTATGGATATGCATATTTTGGCCTTGTTATGACCTCATCAGCATAGCACAAGCAGAGTGTTTGACTAAGAATAAGAAACACAGGGTTGTTATACCCAGCTGATGTCCATTATCATTAGGGTGACTGCAAAATATCCCAACTAACAAATTAAAATAAAGAGAGAGAAGGTCACACTGAAAAACCAATGAGTAAAAACTAAATTTAATTTAAAAACTATTTATATATATTTGTGTGTATGTGTGTGTGTGTGTGTGTGTTTGTGTGTGTGTGTGTGTGTGTGTGTGTGTGTGTGTGTGTGTGTGTGTGTGTGTGTGTGTGTGTGTGTGTGGCGCGCACGTGATTCAGTGCTTATTGTGTTCAAGTATTCACATATGCAATTTACATATTTTTTGGTTTGTCTTGACTCTTTCCATATGTGGATATATACATATATACCTACATATATATTAATATATATATATATTTATATATATATATATATATATATATATATATATATATATATATATATATATATATATATATATATCTGTATGTATGTATATGAATACATACAGAAATATATATATATATATAATACAGAAATATATATATATATATATATATATATATATATATAAAGATATAGGTGTACTGCGACACACCAAAATTATGTTTCTTCAAAACGTAATTTCGCACCCTCATTTTTTTGAAGTGCATTTATCCGAAAATGCACTTTCGCGAAAAACCACACCAATGAAAACCAACCGAGGTTGTTGTAGACTGCAGCACAGTGGGGATAAGGGAATATTCCCTTTTCCCCACTGAAGTGTGATCTCAGCGTTAGAATATATAAGTAGCATGGGTGTGGGGGGGGCATAGATGTGTTCACTGTTTTTTTTTTATTTTGGATTTCATTGATCCGTTTTTTCACAAAAGTGCATTTTTGGATAAATGCAAACAAAAATACCACATAAAAGAGGTGAATGTCTGAGTCATACTTGTCAAACTCTTAGTGCAAGAAATCTGCACAAAGCCTGACATAATGGGGGAGCTAAGGCCCAAAAACATGGGCACATTTTAAATATTGCTCTTATAATCGTAGAAATTTGCTAGAATAATATGATTTGTGTTAACATGCATTTTCCAAAGGCTACAAAGTCTGAAACTAAAAGGCATGCCATTATTAATTGACTTTAATTCATAGATTATTCCAATGATTTGTCAAAAAAAAAACACAATTTTTATGAGGAAGAGAACAAAAATATCAGGCAAAAATCTTGACATTCTGCAAAAATCTGTATATTTTAGAAGCCGCGGTGGTGGTGCTGCGGTAGTGTTGTCACCTCACAGTATGACATTGTCCTGTTCAATTCTCAGCTAGAGCATCATCTGTGTGGAGACATGTGTGAATGGGTGTACCTTCATTGAAGGTTGTGTGTCAGAACTGGCAACTCAGCACATAAAAATCTACTGCCAATCATTAGTGGACCAGAGTTTAGCTGTGGCAACCCCTAACCTGGAAAAGCCAAAAGGTGCAACAACAAAAAGTCTAAGTAATACACAAAGGGAGTTGTGCTAGGTGAAACCATGTTCCTCAAGTTGTGCTTACCAACAAAATACTTTAAATCACTTCCTCCTGTTTCTGTTAATGAAGTGAAGGGCTTTCTCTGATGTCACTATGCAAGGATGTAGAAAAGTAGTAGGGCATGCTACTGATAAGGCACATCAAAATATAAACAGTTCAAACTGACATCAGAATAATCTTCTAATAGTTAAAAGAGAGGAAGAAAAGGTAAAAATTAAAAGTGTAAAACTACATATGAATATAAATATATATATATATATATATATATATATATATATATATATATATATATATATATATATATATACACATACATATATAATTAAACAACTAGTGCTATTTTATTTTCTTGTGCCCTGCTTGGACACCTGTGTCTACATTACCTTGGATTCCTTTTAAAACCATCTGTGGACCTTCCAAGCTTGTTCTCACTATCACAGTGCTCTACACCACTTTGGTGCTGCATTTGTTGGTTTAGTTTAATTTATCACTGCTTTTCAGCCTGCATTTGTTAAAGAAATGCCATCTGTTTGTTACTGTACTGCTCTTAGGTCATTTTTAACAGTATTCCAATATTTCCTAACCTCCTCTGATAATGCAAAACCTGTTCTGAGTTTGCCAAAATAGTTCTAAGTTTTGTAAAGTTTTAATTTATTTGTAAATGTTCTATATTTGTGCACTTTTTTCGTGTCTGTATTATATTTTCCAAAGTTTCAAACATCGAACACCATATGGTCGACACCATATGAGCAATGTTTGAAATTTCAAAAATATAATAAAAAAATAAAAATAAAAAACTATACTTACCTAAACACTGTGCCCCCCCACACCCCGCTACTTAAATATTCTTACTCTGAGATCGCACTGCATTGAAGTAAATGGAAAATATTCCCTTATGCGATTTCCGTGTTACACACATGACGTTTCGACATTTGGACCAATCAGGTTTTTTCAATACGTGTTCGCCGTTTACAGTTTTCGATCACGTGATAGGAACCCACTTTTTCTATATTTGTGAACATTCCTCAGGGTTTGTGAAGTTATTTCCAAGGATTCATGATACTGCAGGAGTTTTGCGTTTTATTGTAAAGCATTTACTACTGCACTTAAGCTCAAAATCAATTCATTTTAAATTAAGAGAGTTTTATTCTGCACTCTGGTGGGAGCAAAGGGCTGATCCAACCCACCCAAGTGGGGAAATGCTGGTGGAAAGCTTATTATGTGTTTTTCTGATTGGTCTGAGTGCTTAAATGTATAAATTTCTTTCATCCTGCTGGTAAATCTGTATTTGTGAACATTTCACAGAGTTTATAAACTTATTTCCAAGGATTCATGATACTGCAGGAGTTCTGCCTTTTACTGTAAAGCATTTGTAACTGCACTTGAGCTCAAAACCAGTTTGCTTTACATTAAGAGGGTTTCTTTGCACTCTGATGTGAGCAAAGGGCTGATTCAACTCCAATGAGTTGGGAACTGCTGATGAAAGGTTTATTGTGTGTTTATCTGATCGGTCTGAGGATTTAATTGTGCAAAAGTCTTTTATCCTGCTGATATAAAGGCCTTGTGTTTGTGTATTGCAAAAACACTGCTACCCATGCCTTGTATATAAACAAACCTCTTCAGTTTAAATCTTCAATAGGAAATGCTCTCTATATCTGCTTACAGAGCTGCCAATTTGTGCAGAAGGCAGCACCACAGAAATCATATTATAGTATACTTCTAAACACTCTCACTTAGATGCTTAAGTGACTCTCCCCTACACCCTCCCAACTACTATGGATCTGGTATAATGGATAGGTGCTTCCCTGTCATCTCTGTTTTTGGCCTATTGCATATGGGGATCCTGAGGCAGTGCACTAACTGCCTCATGTTCATTGACAACAGTTCAGTTTTAGAACAGACATGCACAGTAGATACATAATGCCATTGGAGGCAAAGCTCTCATACACGCACAGGGAAAATGTAAACCAGGTTGCCAGCATTACACTCAAAACACTCACTACCAACACCAAGGAGCAAACACATATCCAAACATTCAAGACCTCCTGAAAGTATCACTCAGTGGCCATGCACACACTTAAAAAAGACAACACCTCACACAACACATAACTCTGGAAATCAAAGTAGCCCTGCTTCCAAGCCCATAAAGCAAAACACTCAACAGCCAAGCATTCTAGTTGTCACAGAGTCCATTGTAAGACATAAACATGCCCCCCTTACCCGGCTAAAGAAGATCACAGTGAGCTATCTGTCTGGACCCAGGATCCACTAGATCACACTCACACTACACCATAGTCCATGTGGGTGTAAATGACCTAAGATGAGCCTCACTGGACTACATGAAGAGAGACATGATAGACCTCTCTGAATATGTGTTCTAAGTGGGCATGAATGAGTAGCATCCTACCTTCACCAGTGGTGATGCCACAGTACCAGCAAAAAATGACTGACTTCAGCAATTGTCTTAGTTTCTGGTGTCACCACAAGGGGATATAATATCTGTTAGTTTGGGGAGACATGATCGACAAACCATGATGCTTTGCCAGAGGTGGTTTGCACTTGTCACCACTTGGCTTCCGGATACTAGCAAAAACTTTATCTATCCCCATAGTGCCTTTTTTAGGCTGTGCCAAGTTTTTAAATCTTCCAACATAACAAAAATCACTCACAACTACCTAAAAGTACTGCTGCTCAGTGCTAGGAGTTTAAATAAACAATGCACTCACTGGAAGCACTCCAAACCCTGGAGAATGCAGACATGTGTGCAGTCTCAGAAACATGGTTCAGAACCATGGAAATCACCCCTGTTATCAAAGGCAACAATGTATTTCATACATTTTGATCCCCCTCAGCTCAGAATGAAACAAAAGGAGGAGGTTCATAAGTAAGGTTCATAGATAAATACTAGGATATCTGCCCGAGGGCATCTATAAGCCTAGCCAGAATGTGTTGGCTTTCGCCGCCCCCTTAGATTAGTTCCCTGTGCCTCGGTCAGGCAGACCCATTAGTTCCCTGTGCCTCTGTCCAGCAGAGCCACTGCAGTGATCCCCAGGGTAAATTTTCTGTTTCCCATCCACTCGTCAATGTTTCTCTTGAAGAGTGTTAGTGAGGGGCTCTGCCTAATGTAGATTGGAATCCTGTTCCAGAGCATGGGGAGTCTCTGGGACAGGAATCTATCCCTCCAGCATAAGGTGTCTTAAATGTTCATAAAGGACAATTACTCTGCTAGACTGGTCTAACAAAATCACTCTCTTGAGCTGATCCATAACCAACTAAACATAGATGCAACCTCCTATCATATCCTTGCTCTCTACAGATCCCATAACATGAGTCTGCAAAACCACACCTCTTACCTAAACCTACTGGAATCTCTTACCATCTAGCCTAACATCATACTTATGGGTGACTTCAACTACCCCTTCATAAACTGGGAGACCTATATAACCCATAATTCACTTGCTCAGAGGTTTTTGGACTTCAACAATGCAAACACCCTGGAGCAACTAGTCAGTTCCCCAACTAGAGGCGTAACTATCCTAGACCTAGTACTCACAAGTAGTGGTAGGATGATGCTCCCTCCCATCCATTAACTCCTCTCTGTTAAGATCTGACCATAAAATGATCTCCTTTAGTATTAAAACTGGCCTAGAAACATTATCAAACTCCAAACCTGTTAAGAACTTTGTAAGGCATATTAGCCCGAGTGACAACTTATTAAACTTCCAAGCCTCCCAGAACCCAAATGATATTGAGGCCTACTTTGTGCTGTACACAAAAGCACTCTACAACCAAACACATACATAGCTGCATAGAGGAGGCAGTACCTGTCCAATCAAATTTATAACTACTGGCAAAAATAAACCACCCTGGTGGACCACTAGCATAAACAGGCTATCCAACAAAAGAAAAAAAAAACCTCTCTGTAGCCAAGAAGGACAGACAAAACAGTGCAAAAAAGACACTCAGTAGTCTAAACAAACAAATTAGAGAGCTGGTCAAATCTACCAAAGCAATAAGGCAAAGATAGCCTCCCAGGTGAATGACAACCATAAGGCTTTTTTAATTATGTGTGTGACCTCAGGGGAAACACTCAGAAATGTGTCAAATTAATTGTGAATGAAAACATTTACACTCAGCCTGAAACTATAGCAAACCTACTGGCTGACAAGTTCAGTTCAAACCCCTCATCACCTACTATCATACCCAAGGAAATACCTGCAACCATCCCTCTACTGGTCATTATGAGGGAAAGGTCCTTACTGCGCTCACTGAAGCCAAAAAACACAGTCTCCAAGGGTCCCAACAACATTCCCCTGCTTCTAAAATAGCTTAAAACAGAATGTATCAAGGCCACTAGAGATCCTCATTAACCACAGCCTCCAGACAGACTTTGTCCAAGAGGAATGGAGGACTGCAACAGTTGTCTCTCTGCAAAAGGGGGGCCCATCAACTGACCCAGGGAACTACAGACCTATGAGCTTTACTAGTCTTATCTGCAAGGCCATGGAGAGAATTATTATGGACCTGATCAAAAGTGACATAGGAACTCACCAAGCATTGGACCAGACCAAATTTGGCTTTGTCAAGGGGAAGTCTTACCTGCTCAGTCTAGTGGACTTCTTTGAAAAAGTCACCAGGGCCAAGGATGAGGGTAAAATGGTACACACCACTTGTCTAGTCCTGGCCAAAGCCCTTTATAGAATCACTCACTCCAGGATCATAGATAAACTTACTGAGTTAGGCATAAACCTCTACATCATCAGATGGATAGCCCACTGGCTTACTGACTGGACACACATTGTCTGGATAGCTGAATCCACTTCTGATAAGTAACCTGTGATTAATGATGTCTCACAGAGCTCACAGAGCTCAGCATTGGGACCCCTCCTGTTTGATATATACTTTTCTGATGTGAAGGCTAATGATAGAGGCCTCTGTCTCACCAAGTTCCCGATGACTGTAAGCTGGGAGCCATCATTGAATCTGTAAATGATGTTGACATCCTGAAAATAAGTCTAAAAATGACAAATGACAAGTACCAAAGCCATGGTCTGATACTAAATGCTAAAAAATACATAATCATACCCTTTGATAAATCAGAAATCCCTGCCAATTATAATATTGATAGCACACCCTTAAAAATAGACACAGTGGTGTGGGATCTAGGAACAGAGATAGTAAATAAACTTTGACCACCAAGTAGCTACAATAGTGAGGCAATCTTTCTGTGAGGCTCAACTTATAAGTGAAGGCATGGCATCAAGATTAAAAGAAGTTATGGTGCCATTGTACTTAGTCCTTGTCAGGCACATAATGAAGTACAATGCTCCCTTCTGCATGTACTTAACCAGGCACTTATGCCAAATGTTGCAGCCCGAAAGGTTTCTCACTAAAAAAACAAAAAGACACGTCTTATGCAGACCAACTAAAGGCCCTATCCCTTTGCTCCATCTAATATAATTTATTGAGAGGAGACTTATGCCTCTCCGAGAAGGCAGTCTCTGATCCAGTCCTGATGAAAATGTTGCATATTAGCAAGAAAAATTATACAAGGGTTACTAGTTCCATGGACCTGAACTTTATTTGTGACTGTAACAGAACTTGCTGGAGAGACAGATTCATATCCCAAAGGCTACCTCATCTATGGAACAAACTTCCCATCTTTGTAAAACAAAGCCCGGCCCTCGCTCTCTTCAAAAACAATTTGGATAAATGGATGGTTAACCATAAAGTCACTCCTGAGCTACTGCCCATGTCCCTTATGGACAGAGGCAGTTTGTAAAATGACTCTGGGCTCCAACGCCTATAGACCCATTACCCTGATACTACCCCATCACATATCTGGGGAATTAAGATATAATATTGTCGTATCCTGGGTGTTATTGGCTAGGGTTGTAAAGGTACTTGTGCCATTAGCCTAGTAATCACCTATGAATTACGATAAAATTAAAAATTAAACTCAACAAGAATAACCATTAAAAAAAACAACTTGTGCTGCCTTCGGTAACAGTTATTATGGTCCAGTTTCTCTTGAGTATGCTCTTATTGGAGCATATCCAATTGAGTCTAGGTTTTCAATAAGCTTTAGGTTGAAGCTACCATTTAAGTTCCTTTTCTCTTGCTTTGCCTTCAGATTGCCCTCTAATGGCCTGAATGTTATTCTCTCTCTATTACATCTCGTACTTCCTGCAGACTTGAGCATGCCTAAAGAGTGGGTTGTTGAAGTCCTTAAGCTCGATGTCTGAAAGGTGTTTGGTCACTCTTTTTTTCAAAGGGTTAATTGTTTTTCAAATGTAGAATACTTTGCATTTTGTGCAGTTTGCCCAGTATATTACAAAGTTACTATTGCAGTAATACATATTTCTTTTTTGAGTTTGTGCATATAAAATAGATATTCTTCTTGTTTTACTGTTACAATTCTGACTTGGGAATTTTCTACCATGGAAGCCCTTGGCTAGCTTGACTGTCAGAGAAAATTTCCCCTCCTCCTGCAGTCAGTGGATGCCCTGTTTAATGTCACTACATCTGGGTATAAAAGGAGTCAACGGGTGCCATGACACTAGTTCTTTCTTGCAGCCAAAGCTGAAAGCAGAGTTCCAGTCAGTACTTCTGTCAGTCCAGACCAGAGGAAGAACACATCTAAAGCTAAGTACCCCATTGGGGAACTTCACGTGTATTTTGTGTCAAATGTCAGGGTAAATTAATAACTGTGTCTGCTGTGGCAAACAGATACCACACTGGGACTTGCATTCTTTTTGTGTGACTTGCTTTGGCCAAGAACAAGACATTCATAACTGTTGACTCTGTGCTCACTTTAATAGCAGAACTATCAAGCGTAGGAATAAGATTCTAGCTGAACATTTTGGTGAGTAATCAAGGCCTTCATATACCATGTCATCTGTTAGTCAGTCTGACGTTGATCTCCATAGGGAAAAAAAAAGGAAAAGCCATCGGCCAGTCCTCCCAGGCTCATGACTGTCGAAGAAGGTGAGGTGCCTTTACAGCACCTTTCGGCAACTGACGTGGTGGCACAGGCCTCTGTCAATATCCATTCAGCATCTGCTATTCCTACAGATCCCTCTACTTTCTTACAAGCCAAAGGACTTAGCTCGTCAAATTGGTCTGGAGCTACTTCGCAGGTTCCAATTTCCAACGACTGTTCTAAAACTGATGATGTTTTTTCAGATTGTGAGGTGATTGCCCCAGCTTACTGACCACAGGAGTCAGTTGTTAGTCTGTGTCTGGGTGCTAGTGCAGAGATTATCCATAGACCTAAACCTAAGTCCTCTCACAAAAAGACTAGACCCTCCTTACCTCAGTCTAGGCCTACTGGCTCCCAATCTCAGGCCTATTAACAAGACCTACTTAGACTGGCTGAGAATTTGATTTCCTTGGTCAGATCCAGACACCTCCCAACACTTGAAGCATCCCCTGGTAAAAGATAGAAGCATACTTCACCAAGGAGTTTTCTGACTCATTTGATTCTGAGGATCACACTGATAATGATGAATTTACCTTTGAGGAGGGTGCTTCTATTGCTTCCTATGGGGACTCTGTTCCTGAAGAGAACCTTGCCTTAGCCTCCCCGAGGATAATTCCTTTGGTGAAACCTTACATAACCTGAGGGAGCACTTCATATGGGAAGCTCAGAACTATCCTCAATCCAAGATGAGGATTAGGGAATTCCTCAGTCTCCCTGAACATAAACACCTTGGCATTCCCCCAGTCTCAGAGGTGGTAGACAATGTCTTTCTGGATTCCTCATTACAGCCAGACTCCCTTTTTCCTACCACACAGAAACTTGACAGATTTTACTGGGGTCTAAATTCCCACAAACACCTTTTTAAGAATCCTGTGGCAGATCCTGAAGCAGTGACACAGGGCTCTAAGGAAGCAAAAGCTATTTCTTCTAAAAATCCTTAGTAACAGACAAGAAAAGCAGAACCTTGGACAGGCTTAGAAAGAAAGTTTACACCTCTGCTACCCATGTTATGAGGACTTTGAAGTAAGACTTTCTTCTGGTAAAGTACCAGGAAGCCATTTTAGACCACATGAAACAAAGACTGATGGGGAATGAAAATAATGCTCTCTGAAAGGAGCTACTGGACTTAGGCAACTCCTGTTCTCAAGTAGCTAAACACTCCTTGCACTGTGGCTATGTTGCCCTAGAAGCTTTCAGCAGGGCAACAGCCACAGGATCCATCAATAGAAAGCATGCCTGGCTGAGGGAGCAGTCCCTTCATGAACATGTCAAATCCAGTCTCCTAGATGCCCTCTCAGACAAAGACTTTCTTTTTGATCCTAAGGCTGAGGCTGTGCTGAAGAAAATGGAAAATAAGGCCAAGTCCATTTAAACTGTCAAGGACTTCCTCCAGGTCCAGTTTCCTCAGTTCATTTGAAATTACCCTACCAAACATTGGTCCTTTCCTGCCCCTCAAGTCTAGATAAAGCAGACCTTGCATGGAAAGGAGCCAAAGACTGCACCAGTGGCCAAGACTGTGGCAAATAGACCCCAATAACTCTTTGGGATCCTGGACCCAGGGACCTAGCAGGGAACAACCATGACTCTTACATGGTACTCCCTTTCACCCTTCCCCCATCTCCTATCCCTCAACCTTCCTCTCCCTCATACTTTGAGGAAGACGACCCTATTCCACTACAACTGGACCCTCATTACCAGTGATTTATAGATTCTAAACATCATTCAAAGAGGATGCAAACTGAAGTTCAAAAAAACATTGATTCAGTCAGGCTTTCCAGATGTTCCTCCAAATCAGAACACCAATGCATTAAACCAAATGCAGCTCCTTTGCAGCCAAGGCTCTGTGGAACCTGTACCAATCTCTTTGCATGGAAAAGGGTTTTACTCCAGATGTTTCCTTGTCCCCAGAAAAGAAGGTACCTGGATGCCAATTCTAGACCTGACAAGGCTCAACTGATTCTTCCAGGTCCCAAAATTCAAAATGCTAAATCTACAAAAACTACTGCCCATGATTTCCCCCAATATCATCATAGTAACCTTTGATATAAAAGATGCATACCTCCACAGCCCCATAGTGGAATCTCACAGGAAAGCTTTACACCTCACAGCAGGTATGAGGCATTATCAGTTTTGTGCTCTGCCCTTTGGCTTGTCTAGTCAGATTTACCTTTACTTAGATGATTGCCTCATTCAGGCAACAGAAATAGAAAACCTACAATGGGATATTTTTCTCAACATAGCCAAAAAATGGGGTGTACCACAGATAGACCTTTTTGCCACTAAAGAAAATGCTCACTTGGAAAACCTTTGCTCCAGTAACAAAATGAAGTCAGCCTGGAAGATAGATGCCATTTCCTTCCTTTGGGAAGACCTATTCCTCTATGTCTTCCCCCTAGTACCCTTGCTATCCAGAGTACTACTAAAAATAAGGGAAGAAGGGATAAGAGTTATTCCAATAGCTCCAAAATGTCCTAGGCAGCACTGGAACCCCATTTTGCTGAGTCTAACCATGTCTGCTGCCGCAGAGAGTGGATCTGCTAATGCAGAACAAGAGCACCATCTTGTACACACAAATTGACAGCTTGGATGATTCCTTTATCTGATGGAAGGGGTCACTCCTTGACAAACAAGTCCTAAACATTTTAAAAGAAACCAGGAGACCTAGCACTAAAAAGTCTTTCTACACCAAATGGAAAAGATGGTGTAGATAAAGGGGGACAAAACCCTTGGCAAGCTCAGATCCCTTTGATCTTGTCATACTTATCTAACAGGTTTGAAAAAGGACTATTCTACTCATCTATAAAAATTGATCCTTCAGCTGTCGCTGCCTATTTGCCTTCTCAGACACCTCTCTTTTCACATCCCCTCATGAAAAAGTTTCTGAGAGGGGTTGTTGATATTAGATCTCCCAGGAATACTTCTGTTCCCCCTGAGACCTCAATTTCATTCTGGAGAAGCTCACCCTTCCACTTTTCAAGCCAGTGCTTCCACAGATATAAACTTTCTTACATCAAAAACAGCTTTCTACTAGCCATTACCTCAGTCAGAAAGGTTTCAGAGCTTCAGGCCCTTATGTGTGTGGAATCTTTCATCATGTTCCACTCAGACAGAGTAGCACTTAGGATCAATCCTTCCTTTGTGCCGAAGGTGGTGACAGAGATTTCTTTAAACCAGACCATACACTTGCCTGCATTCTTTCCTAACCCTCAAAACAAGGAAAAAAGTATCCTTTATACTTTGGATATGCATCGATAACTGTGTTACTACTTGGCCAGAACCAAGGATGTCAGAAAGTCAGACCAGTTTTTTGTGGTCTTTGCCAGTAGCTCTGAGGAGAGACCAGTTTCAAAACAAATAACTTCCAAATGGATCTCCCACTGTATCCCTTTTTGCTACGGCCATCATGGTAAGAAGCCTCCAGATTCTTTGAGGACACGTTCCTGTAGGACTACCTCTACATATGTTGCCTTTCTGAAAAGGGATGTCGACTAAGGACATTTTTGAAGCTGCTACTTGATCCACTGTGCATACCTTCATTAAACTTTTACCATCTTTCTCCCTTTTCCAAGTCCAAAAGCAGATTTTGCCACTGTTATTTTCAGAGCATCCTTGTGTCTTCTTAGTCATTTCATCCACCCTCTTTTCAACTTTCAGAGTCATCCCTCAAGTTAAGACTGCAACAGAAACACAAAAAAACATAGCACAGTAGCGTACACTTACCATAAATGTAGATGCTCAAGTGTACTCACTGTTACAGTATTATTTCCATCCATACTTCCCCTCTGGCCTATGGGATAGGCTTGGATATTCTCCTTCTCAATCAGGGTTGCTCCTTCCTCCTTCGTGCATACTGTGGAATCTAGGGTCCTAGACTCCTGACCTTAAGGACATATTGGGTGGGGTCCTTCTTGTTGGGGGCAAGAAAGTACTGAAGTCATGGCACTTGCTGACTCCCTTTATACCCAGACATAATGAGATTGGACAAGACATCTGCCAGTCGCAGGAGAAAGGGAAATAATTATCTGATAGTTGACCCAGTCAAGGGCTTACATGACAGAAAATCCCACACCATAAATCAGAACTGCAACAGTGAGTACACTTCAACATCTACATTTATGCTAAGTGTACACAACTGTACTTTCTTTTGTGTCATAAATGCACAGCATCTGCAGCCAGGGAAGTTGCAGAGAGAGGTTCATACCTGCAGTTGAGTGGGTGCACTAATTTCTTTTACATTTTCTACTGAACTTCTAATGTTTTTCCTTTTCACTTAACACACCTTCCTTTATGTATTTCTTGGACATTCACCCCTTTTATGTAGTATTCGCATGTGTGCATATGTACAGTAAACTCTCAGTTAGCTGGCACCCATGGGGAGTCTCTGGTTGCTTGAGAGTTACTACTAAAACTAGACTTGAGAAATACTGTACCCTATATTATACCATACCATAAACACTGTATTGATTTGATTTTAATATTGGAATACAGTAATTAAAAGCCTGTCTAGAATAATAATATTTTAAACTTATATTTCTGCTAGAAAGCATGTAATATGGAATGGTTTTCAGTGGCACACTGATTAGATTGGAATTGAATGAAATGAATAGAGAGAAAGAGAGTGAATGCATGTATGAAAGTTGAAAAGACTGTGTGACAGAGATCAGAGAGAAAATGTGCACTCTGATGCAAACTGAGTGAGTATGGAGCAAGTGTTGACATTTTAACAGTTTGACTTGTTTGATTTGAATTGTTTTTAAGTTGGGGAGAGGGAATTTATTTGTATCTTCCTTTTTAACACTTAAAAACTCTAAAGACGTAAGGTATGTTTCTGTGGGTGGAAAACAGAAAGTGCAACAGATGAAAAACTGACTACTGTATTTCTCTGTTTTTTTTTTCTGGTTGGTTGAGAGTTCTGGTTGCTTGAGTTCTAGTTAACTGAGGGTTTATTGTATGTATCCATGTATATTTGTGTATGCATATGTATATGTGTGTATGTATGCATGTATATATTCATATATGTACAGTACATATAGGTCTCTGAATGTGTGTATATGCATGAATGTTTATGTACACACACACACACACACACACACACATTTATAAATATGTATATATATATATATATATATATATATATATATATATATATATATACACACACACACACACACACACACACGCACAAATATATATATATATATATATATATATATATATATATATATATATATATATATACATGTGTGTATGTGTGTGTGTGTGTATGCATATACATGCAGTTTACATATTTTCTTGGTTTAGTTTGACTCTGTCCGTTTGTGTGGCCCATCTCTGACCCTTTCCATTTCCCCTCCCCTATGTGCTCTGAGACTGGGAATTTTCACACACACACATCTTTACACTTGTTTTTTCTTTTAGCTTGTATTGGTATGAGCCCTGAGAGCAACTGACTTTATTCTTCTTTCTCAAATGCTTCCTAGTCTCACACATAGTTGCTAACTCCTAATTAGACCTCTGCCCTTAGCAGCATAATTCTTTTTTTTTTTGAGTTCAAATGATGACTTTACTCATGTCCTCTAGCATCACAGTATTCCACACAGAAGTGAATCGCACTGCCATCTGTTTTATTATTTACTATAATAATACAACAAAAATGCAGGACTAGTTATTTGAATATTTATTTGACACTGTATACCTGTCACTCTGATTAATGGCAAGATATAGAGATTTTGTACCTACTTAGACAAACAGCACCAACCACAATAAAAATGCAAACTATAATGTGATCTATTTATGTGCTCTTGGATTATTGTCTTCATTGTAATTTACATGGCTTTTTATATGGAAAAATAGAAACATATATATTACTTGCTATATATAACTTTGATGTGATGAAGCTCTGACAGGGCTGAAAGCCCTTCTCTTTTTTTTTTTTTTTTTTTTTTTTACTTAATAAGCCGTGGGTTAAACAGACAATACCAGCTTGAATCCTGTTTTCTTGTTTTTAATAAGAATGCAAGGTGATGTTTAACATGGATCTTACATTAGTATTGTGACAACAGTCTATTTTAGCAAGTTGCATGCTGATATCTTTCCTGCACAACTATTGTTTCCTTTTTCTTGGTTTGTTCTTCTTTAAGGAAACTGTTTACTACCATTAGCACTGGAAAACAGCTTTTCCTTGGTACTAGGTTTTGTTATCTGATTATATCTATAGATATATCTACCTAGATAGATAGATAGATAGATAGATAGATAGATAGATAGATAGATAGATAGATAGATAGATAGATAGATAGATAGATATGCACACATATACATGAATAATGATAAAATATCCAACAGAGTGAAAAGTGGAAGTAGACAACACATAAAAATAATGAAAATAAAGCAATGAGGATCTGTGGAAATAGTTAAACAATCAAAATACTTATAAACAAAAAAATAATAAAAGATTTATTGTAGTTGTTTCAGTACGTGCAGATTGTTGATGTTGATCTGAGCTGCATCCAATATAAATGTAATTGTCAAAGCAGATCTTTCCTTTCATAGCTGTTATGAAACTCAGCCCCCCAGATATTAATACCGACTTTGGCATATACTAATAGCAAACAACAGAAACGTTAACTTTCACAGTTAAATGTTAAATAAAATAAAATTAAATTAAAAAATCAAGGTAAAGATGGACTTTTCCTTAACAAAGCATTGTTGCTATTCTTGATGCGGATGCTGCAGAGGTATACATATAAAACACTGCAACAGTCTCATTGTGATTATAGCTACACAGAAGCCATCACAGCCTGAAACCCTTACCACATATACTACAATCTGAGAGTTACTAAAGTGAAATGCTCTTTCATACCCATTGACCATTTAAGATATAAGAGACAAAGATATGAGCAGCTCCAGTGCCGAGAAGGGATAAAACCCTAACTATGGTGTAGCCAACCCTGGTTTGATTCATGGAGCAGCTGATTGAGACAGCAGCAGGGAAGGGATGGGCATGCCCATCGCAGGTTATGGGATGCTCGTTGATATGCTCTCTAGGGGGTGGCATAGTCCAAGGAGAGAAGATGCCCTGGAATGTAAACAATGATCGTGGTGAGTGGGGAAAGGAAATTGGATAGTGTGACCCCCGGGCCCTGACCCAGCAATCAAGGAGCCTCAGTCCTGACCATTAACACCAGTGAGGGACATCCATATAGGGAAAGGATAATAAATGCACACACCATAAAGTACAATTTCCCTTAACACCACACAGAGATCACAGTCAGTCTGGGGCTGGTTTCTTCCTTTCTCTCCAGGTCCCCAATAAGACTCCCCAGTGGCACAGCTATAAGGTCCAGATCTCAGCCTAGTGGGCAAGCTAAAACCTCAAGCACCCTTTCTGAATAACCAGTGCTTTGTGTCCTTACCCATGTAGCTGGCACACACACTTTGAGATAAGAGTTATATACAACAACACAGACACTCCTGGGGAAGGCTGGCACATGTTCTCCAGCTATGCCCCTTTTTTGCCCAGTCTAAAAGGTAGTACCAGCTGCCACCACCCACTAATATTTATCAGCTACTCAAAGGCCTTTAAAAGGGTGTCCAATTATTACTGTGCAATATTATTATCCAAATGGTAAATGTGACCTAACAGTCAAGGCTTATTTGGAGTGACTTTGTACACCATCACTATATACATGCAATGTACTCTTCGAGCTTAAATTATCTCTATACAAAACAGCCACAGTTGAAAGGTTTAAAAATATTTAATAATAAATAATAAAAACACAAGACAATACTTCTTACTACACAGTGGTAGTCAAGAGTTCAGAGATCACAGAGCAATATTTAAAATAATACTGTAGAAAAGTTCTGACATCAACACAGAAAAACACGTAGTCTAATCTTCCTAATTCCTAGCTATTTCTAAGAGAAAACACAATTCTAAATAACTTGCATCTAGAGCAAAGCAGTGCTGGTGATGTTGGATGTTCTCAAGACAAAATGCTCAGAGCTCTCTGATTCTTTCTCTTTAAATTGATAACACAGAGCTGCTTCACATTACATCATTCTTCACATTTCTTTGGTGTGCCCACGCTGACAGAAACTACATTTACATTCTTTACACCAGGTCAGAAATTAGAGTAATAAAGGACATTTATACATGCAAATTCTACCCATTAACTCTGGTCTGAAAACAATAGGCAGGATGCCTCCCTCTAGACATATCTGCTCCGAATTTTGACATCAAAGACAGTCATAAAATGCTTGACTTAGCTTTCTTACAGCAGAGTGCACTGTTGTTACATTTTTACAGTTCATTATCCAATGCAGTCTTTTCACATTTAAGACAACAAGCCTGTATGTTACATTAATATTTACAAATGACAGAATTATCTACAAAATTCTATCTGGCTAGGCTGGCAGCCTTCACCTATATTCACACATCTCTGCCCCTGGAGAATTCAAGCTAGTTTTTCAAGTGACCCTTGAGAAATGTTGCTTGAAAGGGTTAGGTCTATCTGAGTATAACTTACCCCATTCCCTGTCTTGAGAGCCCATCTGTGCTAGCATTGCTAATCCCACTGCAGTGCTGTACTGACATATCATATGCTTGCAACCCTAGGCTCCATCTTAGCAACTTGGCATTTTGCTAGCTGGCTCTGTTTAACCATGTTAGGGGGTTGTGATCTAACCATGTTAGGGGGTTGTGATCTGTCACTACAGTGAATTTTCTTCCATACAGACAAGGCTGAAGTTTCTGCAGTGCCCACATTATGGGTAGACATTCCTTTTCTACAGCTGCATAGCATTCCTCCCTGGGCTGGAGCCTATGACTGAGATAGACCACTGGGTGTTCTTCTCCCTCTGAAGAAATCTGGCTAAGTACAGCCCCCATCCCATTGTTCAAAGTATCCACCTGCACAACAAATTATTTGCTGTAATCTGGACTGGCCAATACTGGGGGTCCTCCCAAAGCTTCCTTTAGCTCCTGGAATTCCTACTCACATGTTGGGGTCCACACTACCTTATTGGGTCTGTTCTACCTTGACAGGTCTGTGAGGAGAGCAGCTATGGTACTATAACTAGGGGTGAACTTTCTGTAGTACACTGCTGTCCATAAGAATGCCATCACCTGCTTTTTGTAACAGATGCAGGCCATGTCTGAATGGCTTCTATTTTGGCAGGTTCTAGCCTGATCTTACCACTCCTCACTCTATGTCCCAGGTAGGAGACCTCTGCCATACTCACCTGACATTTGCTGGACTTAATGGTCAGCTCTGCCCTCTGTAGTCTGCTCAGCACCTCCCTGACATGTTGAAGGTGCTCTTGCCAAGAATGGCTGTAGATGGCAAAATCATCTACATAAGTAAGGGCAAACCTCATGCTCCTGCTAGGATATGATCTACCAGTCTCCGGAAAGTCACGGGGCCATTTTTCATCCCAAAGGGCATCTTTGTGAATGCATACAAGCCAAAAGGAGTCACAACGGCTGACTTCTCTTTATCACTGGGAGTCAAAGGCACCTGCCAGTAATCTTTGGTAAGATCAATGGTTGTAAGATACTTATCCCCACCCAGCTGCTCTAGGCTGTCATCTGTCCTAGGCATAGGATAAGCATCTGACTCTATGTGACTATTTAAATTCTGTAGTCCACACAGAACCTGGTGCTACCATCCTTCTTTGGCACCAGCACCAGTGGGGAGGCCCAGGGACTGTTGGACTCTTGAATCACCCCTAGTTCCAACATCTCCTGTATCTCCTCCCTCAGAGTCTGTTTGACTCTCTCAGGCACCCTATAATAAAAGGGGTTATGTATTCACCTGGTGCTGCAACAGGTGGGTGCACCCTGGTTTCCCAGTAAACATGTCGAACAAGATAATGAAAAAACTGCTGAACAACACTGCAGAACCGACAGGGCAGACTCCAAACTGTGAAGTATAAAAAGTCCCAACACTCGATCCAAATGTGCAAAAAGTTTATTTAACCAGACAATGGAAAGCCAGTAAGCACTTTCGTCCTATCAAAAAACTTCATCAAACAATCCAAACAAAAAACACATATGTTTTTATATCATCGTACACATAGTCATCATTATTAATCACACCCCCTTAAAGTAAAAAGCAGCAATGAATATATTAAAACATATACATAAATAAATACTTACAAAAATAAACATATATATAATATATTAAGAAAATAAAATGTATCTACTAAAAGCTTTTAATTTCAATAGGGAACTAATAGAAAGATTCTCATTTAATCCTGGCCAATTGGTGGAATCTAATAACAACTGCCAGTATAGTTTTTTTCTTTCAAGTAAAGTCGACCATGCACCACCTCTAATATCAGTAATAATATTATCTATAACAAAAAAACTAAGAGAATGTTCATTATACTCCATATTATGCTTATATAGTGCATTTGTGTCCTTGTGAGTTTTTATTTCATATAAATACTCATATATACGTTTTTTGAGCTTCCTGTCTGTTTTACCAATGGAGAAACAACTACATTGGTTACAAAGGGCACAATATATAACTCTTTCAGAGTTACAATTAAATTTGGACTTAATGTATATATTCATATTATTAACCTTAAATACCTCCCCTTCTTTTACATGTTTTCAGTAACAACACATTCCACATTTTCTTATATATCCTTTTTTAGTTGTATTATTTGATTCATATTTTTTCTCAAATAAACACTTCAAATTCCTACCCTTCCTGAATATTCTAACAGGCTTCTCTGCAAAATGTGGTCTTATATTTCTATCCTGTGTCAAAATAGACAAATTATTATTTAAAATACCCCTTATGTCTACACTATCTATTGTGAATGTGGTAATGAATGAAATACTATCATCCTTATTTACATGCACAGTATTACTAAAAATTTCATTCATCCCACACCCCTCATTTATTGATTAATCAGATAAAAGGGGGACATAAAACATCCTCTCTCTTTTGTTTGCTACTTCCAATAAAATCTCATATACAACCTTAATGGGATAGCCTATCTTCAAAAACATGCCTTTTAAAATATCACATTCATTAAAAAATTCTTCTAAGCATGATACCATTCGGGCAGCACGAACAAACTTCCATGTTATTATTGCTCTTTTCTGTTTATATGGGTGAGTACTGGTGAAATGTAATAATGAATTCAAATATGTTTCCTTTCTATATATCATTGAAGTACATTTCTGTTTATTATAATCTTTAGTTAAAAAAAATCGAAAAATGCTATTTCATATAAATTAAATTGATAGGTAAATCTTAAAAACTGAGTAGTACAGTTAATATATGCTATAAATTCATTAATCATAGCATAAGTTCTATCCCATAAAATAAAAATATCATCCAAGAACCACGTGTAGTATCTTATGTAGTTAAAGAACTCAGAATAAAATACATATTTCTTTTCCCATTGCAATATTACTATATTCGCGTATAAGCCCCCACATGCTGACCCCATAGCAACTCCTTCCTTATTAAATAAAATGAAATAATTTTTTAAAATAATATTCATAAGTTATGTATATAATATTACATCAAAATGTTCCACTTTCTTCTCATATAGATATTCAGTAAACCATTCCACACCTTCTTGATGGGGGATAGCTGAATATAAATCTTTTATGTCTATAGTTAACAACATATAAGAATTTTTAAATGGAATGCTATTAATATCCTTCAGAAAACCCCATGAGCCCTTACAAACATGTGGGGGGGGTTCAGTAATCCTCCGTGTAGGATGAATGAAGCCCTACTCGGAGACAGCCGTCTAAGAGTATGACGTCAGCACGTCATGCATATGCATGAGGGTGTGCTGACTCAACTCCCTGGCTAACACGGAGCATGTAGGAGTGCAGGGGGTGTGTCAGACTGCCGAGCAGTCCAAATATCAACGCCCCACCCTGCAAGTGCCTAAATCTGCAAATGTCATCAGATATAAGCGAGACTGCTCAAATGTGTATACCCCCAACACTACACTCCCTCACATTCAAAAACCCTGTACAAATGAAATAAAATGTAAAACAGTTTTTTTTAATATTCACGATATAGCTGCCCGTATTTGCGCGTGTGTGCGCGGGTGTGCCCATTGCTCAGCTACAGTTAGCAGTTTAGACATCAAAGAGGATAATAAACCACTTATATGCCAATTAAGCCAAATAGCAATCGTGTAGTGGTAGAGCCTTCGCACAAAGAGGAGGCATTCCCGGTTTGAGTCCCACCACTCCCCTTTCCATTTTCTGTAGGAAATCCGTGCATAAAAAGAATTCATGACATTTACCTTTTAAATTTTAATAAAATGCATCAGAATGGCCTATGTAGTAGTGAACGATATTTTAAATATATATAAGAAAGTGAAACGGTCATGCATACTAATGAATGCATAAGTAACCTATGATAAGCAATGTGAAGCACTGCTAAGCAATGTTTACCAATAGTAAGCACATTTAAGAATAATTGCCCATAGCTAAGCACTGGTTTAACTAGCGCAATAGCTTTGCACAGAGCTGCGGATCGTGCCAACTAGCACAAACCAAACATGTAGAGCAACGCTGGGCAAAATTGAGCAAAGTCTGCCAAACCCAGCCACACCCCCTACCGGTCAACCCAGTAGTAAAATAAAAAAAGCAATGACAGGTCTCGAACCCGGGATAGTGTGCACCATAATCACAGTACTAATCCACTAAGCCATGACAGCATTCAAGGGTCATGGGCTGTCAACACACATATACATATGAATCAAAGTTTACCCAGTGCTAAGCAGGTGTGCACTCAGTTGAGAACTTTCAAATCTGGCCAATCACAAATAAGTGTGGGAAATGAGGCATATTTAAGCTCCGTAGGCGGGAATACTCGCCATAACTGATTGCAGCTCCCATCTGCAGGCAGCAATGGCTGGTGTCGGAGAGGGCTCTCGCTTCTGAGTGCAATAGTGGGGCATTGAGGAGTCAAAACTGATGGTTTGGCTCCTCGTCCATCGTCATGATGCTAGACTCCTGCAGGGCCAGTTCCAGGGCACGGAATACAAAGCGGAGGCCTGGAACCATCTCACACATGAACTCACCAGTGCCACAGGCGTCCCTCGGAATGGTGAGCAGGTTAGACATCACCATGCAGACATGAAGAGACGCAAGCAGGACCTACTGAACCAATGGATACAGGAGGCCCATGGGATGCAAAATGCCCCACTACTGAGTAGGTAGCCATGGACTGAAGTATGTAAAAATTGCTAGTGTAGTCAATAGTATGGATAGGTATATGTCTCAATATCACTTAATTTACTTCACAGCTGCAGGTGTCCGTGCTGCAAATCAGCAAGCCTATGCAGATAGGCTGCTAAGGCTGCGTCACCAGGCAGGTTAGTAATTTTTCTGCATGTACTGTTATATAAAATAAGTGAGAGAGCCTGGCTAAAAGTGTCTCAGCCCAATAATAACGGTATAATAAGGATTGAATAACCTCTCTGCATGAACTGTTATGTAAAATAAGTGGGAGAGCCTGAAAAAGAGTGTTGTAACCAATTAATAAAGGTATAATAAGTCCTGAATTATTTCTCTGTATGTATTGTTATATAGAATAAGCGAGAGAGCCAGAAAAAGAGTGTTGTAAACCATAAATGAAGGTATAACACATTCTGAATAAGATGTCTGCATGCACTGTAATAACAAATAAATGAGAGAGCCACTAGAAAAGTGTGTAATGTAATAAAGGTATAACACATGCAGTGTGTCCGTGTCACTTTTTTTGAAATGTTGATGTACTCTTGCAGTATAGAAATAGTAGTGTTGTATTAAGCGCTGTCATCCCACACTTGGGAAGGCCCATAGAAAGAGTACGAAGGGAGTGCCAATATCTCTTAAGCATATATACAGTCCTCAACTGTAGTTTCAAGGCTAGCATGTATAGGTAAATCTGTCACATGAGTAGCTTGTAGTTGTGTGCACCGGAAATGTCAGTTTGCTGCTAGAAATGTAGGGGGCTGTTAAAATATAACTGATAATGTCACCTGAACACATCCAGATATGTAGACATATGAATATAAATAAAATATATAAATACGTAGCAGTAACATCTGCATCCTGGACAGTTTGTATATCAGATACAGGTCAGGTACATAAGGAACTAGCAAAACACATCCCACAACGTAATGGACATTCCCTAGTGTAATAATAGATGTAGGGGATATATACCTGCAGTCAATAGGAATGCGGTGTAAACTATAAGTTCACATAAGTTGTTAATGGAGGTATCTTTTTACACCCTACTGTATATGCATAAACAATGCAATTTCACACCTCAGTGGGTATGTGTAATCTCAAAACATTTGTTGGGACATATGTCCTATTGGTTTATAAATATCTGCATAACTTTGATGCATGTGCCCTGTTCAAACACCACAATCTTAGTGGCGTGTTGCCACCAATCATCCCTGCATGCTGTTGGAATGTCCACTGTTGTTCAATATATGCATGTGTTATGCTTGCTGCTCAACTGTTGGAACTCTGGTATGTTGGGTTAATGGGAATATTACTGCATGCTGTTACAACTAATTTGGAATGCTGTTGGCTATATTGTCATTAAATTCACCTAAACACAGATCGTATGGGAAGGCCAGTCCCAGCGGACCCACCTGTCCCACCTCAGCTGGCGATGGCACCTGGCACCAGCAGGTCCAGTGCCCAGCCCGGGACCTCCTCCTCCATTGGCCCTGTGCCACCTTCGGGTGGAAGTGCTGCAGGGGATGGGGCTTGTCCCCCCCATGCAAGCATGGCCAGAAGAGGGCCACCTGTCACCCTCCGAACGGTACAGGCTGTGGTGAGTAGGGAGATCCAGCGCTCAGTCGCTGATCCCCTACACCAGCTCGAGGCAAGAGTGGTGCAACTCATGGATGAGCCTGCCCCACCTACGCAGCCCCCAGCACAGCCACCTTCTGGGCTGTGAAGGTGCAGTGGGGGACTGCCCGTGGGTGGGGATCTCAGTTCCATTGTTACCATCTGTGGGCTCATGGGCTTGCGATTTCCAAACATCCTACCCCGTCAATTGTGTTCACCCACCCCATGTGTCATATTCTGCCCCTGTATGCATCTTGTTTTTCTTGTCTGTTTACCTCCCCAACCTACCTTCCAAAACATACTTACTTCCCCTACCCCACATTCCACTCTCACCTGAAAAAAAAAAATGGGCAATCTGCTCCAACAAAAAAATTACGCCCCATACCTAGCTGCCCATTTTGCACAAATGTCCGCTGGGCACAGAAACTGAAATTCAATTGGCAGTACAACATACTTAGTTGTCCTCACCCCTCTCTCATGGGTGGAAGGTTTCAAAATTCCCTCCAAATTAGTAGTATATGTACAGCTGTTGCTGTTAAAGAAATGGGCAGCTATGGACCTTCCCTACACCCTCCTGCACATCCCGAGCTGTTTTCTCTACTCTCTTTCCCTCTTTGTGCCCCTTTTTCACCACTTTCCTATCTCCCCATTTTCTTTTCTTTCAAAGAAATGAGCGTGGGGGTTAGCGGGAGTAAGCAACTTTAAACAGTAGTAAGCAGGTTTGAGTGAGTGTGAGCATGTGTGCGCTTAGCTAAGTATTGCTAAGTGTTGCACAAACCCGTGCAAACCCGCTTACAACTGCTTAAAAGTGCCTTAGTCACCCTGCATATGAGGGGCCTTGTTCTGCTCAGCAGTAAAATAAAACACCACTGGCAGTCTTGAACCCCGGACCTTGGACACATTAGACTGCATGAAGTACCACTAGGCCACAGTAGATACAGAGCAGGATGTTGCTGAAATATATATATATCATGCATCAGAATGTGTGAATGTAAAGGAAACATAGGAATGCCATAACACAAAACCTGTTCTGTGGGACTTTACCAGCAGTTGTTGTGGAATTGCATTACATGACTGTGATAACAGAACCAGACATTCTAGCAGTAAATACTGTTACAGCAACACTTCACAACCCCCACACAGTATCATAGCAGGACAATCCCCACCCAAATGTACAAAATACCAGTGTGTTCAAGGTACAGCAAGGATGTAGGTAGGCATACTCAGTACTGGAATTGTCCAGTTTCATGAGCATCCTGTGATAATGTCAACAAAATAAAAGGCACAAACAGTGCAGAAGTGAGTACATTAATATCCACAGTATAGCTGTTCCCAAACAGTTCATGTGCCAAATGAAAACATCTCAATAACTACATATGTATGGCAGCTAATTGTAGATGTTGTAAAGAAACTCCATACTCCCATGTATCTTGTGTTAGCATTTCTAGGGCTGAGTACAATTCTACAATGTCAACTGTGTACTGGAAGAGGCAACAGTCAGGTCTGAGTACAACATACAAATAACTGTTTACACCCTTAGCAACAGTTAGAAGTATGCCAACCTTCTGACTTACACAACGGTGTCCACAGCAAACAAGCATGGTCCCCACTCTGGAATTCTGAAAGGGCTACGCCTACCTGACCTAGCAATTTATAGCACCGGGTTGCTATGACAGTGTGTACTGCAAGTACCACACAGCAGGCTGCATGCAATTGCCAAATGGTGGCCACCAATTGGTACAGACGCCATCACATGCACATGTGCAGATACCTATAAAAGCAGTCTGTACTTGCTGTCCACCCATGCAATCATTCCATCATTCCACTGCAGTGGCTGGCCTTGTCACAAGCATACAGATGTGACCTAAGGTATGTGAAGCAGCAGCACAGTTTGGCAACGATGCCAACTGTGTACTTGGATAAAGCAGGGTTCCCACACATGCAATACTTGAGGTAACATGTACATATATGTATTTGCCTCATAGCTACCTCACATGTGCAATGCCTACTGATATGTCATACTGTAGTAAAAGCAAAACCTCCAACACAGTCACACATATACTCACCAATTGCAGGATTCAAACCCCTAACTAATTACTTTGTGACACCAGAGGAGTACACATCAACACCTATATTTGTAGGATCGTGACATAATCAGACTTGACAAAGAATAGTTTACCACTTTTAAGGTGTTTTGCTACTCCCCTAAACGGTTGCACTTTTCGAAAGAGATCACACACACAGCTGTCAAGTGCAGGATTCAAACCCCTACCAAACTACTTCATGATACAAGAGAAGTATGCATTAGCACGATGCGCTATACACATTACTGGGGGTTCTTTTTTCCACAGGCATATTTGTAAGATTGTGGCATCATCAGACATGACAAAGATGTGTATACCACTTTTAAGGTGTTTTACTACTCTCCAAAAATGTTGCTTCTCTCCAAGGAGATCACACGCGAACACAGTTGTCAAGTGCAGGATTCAAACCCCTACCTAACTACTTCATGACACTAGAGAAGTACGCATTAGCGTGACATCTTATACAAATTCCTGGGGGTTCTTTTTTCCACAGGTATATTTGTAAGATGGTGACATCATCAGATATGACAAAGATGTGTATACCATTTTTAAGGTGTTTTACTACTCTCCAAAAAGGTCACTCCTCTCCAAGGAGATCACACATGAACATAGTTGTCAAGTGCAGGATTCAAACCCCTACCTAACTACTTCATGATATTAGAGAAGCATGCATTAGCATGACGCTCTATACACATTACTGGGGATTCTCTTTTCCACAGGTATATTTGTAGGATGGTGACATCATCAGACTTGACAAAGATTGGTTTACCACTTTTAAGGTGTTTTATGACCCTCCTAAAAGGTTGTTCTTTTCCAAGGACACCACACATACAGCTGTTAAGTGCAGGATTCAAACCTCGACCTGACCACTTCATGACACTAGAGAAGTACGCATTAACACGACGCACTATACACATTAGTAGGGATTCCCTTTTCCACAGGTATATTTGTAGGATGGTGACATAATCAGACTTGACAGAGATTAGTTTACCACTTTTAAGGTGGTTTACTACTCTCCAAAATGTTTGCTCCTTCCTAAGGAAACCACACACAAACACACGTCAAGTGCAGGATTCAAAGTACTACCTAACCTCTTTATAATACTACAAAGGTACGCATTTACACGATGCACTATACACATTACTATGAGATATTCTTTCCACAGGTTTATTTGTAGGATGGTGACATCATCAGACTATACAAAGTGGGTTACATTAGGTGACATTAGGTGGGCTACATTGAAGGAATGTCTACACACTTTGGCCATGTCATCATCAAAGGGGTGTGTACTATCTACCTGTGTCCCCAGGGCCATAATGACTTTCTCTGTACATACATGATTACCACCTATGTGGTAATTTGTGTGCACTTTGTTGTACCCAAAGGGGATGACTATGCATTCTTTGGCATTCAGCTTGAGGGCATTGTTTTGCCACCAGGTATCTGTCTCTGTAAGACACTTCTGGAGGATGTCTGTGTTAGCCATGCAGTCAGTTATGGACCACAGTTATCATTAATCTGCAGACCTGTTCAGCCATACACCTCCCATGCTTGCCTGTACCTCTGAGCAGTATCTACTGAACAGGTGGGGTCCCAGGACCAAGACCTGTGGGATGCCATTTGTGACTGGCTTAGAGTTGGACATGGCACCAGCAACTCTGAACATGTGTGTTTGATCTGTGAGCCACCTGGCCACCCATCCTGTGACATAGTTGTTAACGTTCCAGCTGGTACGCTTGTCCATGATGACAGAGTGGGGAATGGTGTGGAAAGTCCTTTGTGAGGTCCAGGTGGGCTGTGTGGACTACTTTCACATCCATCTATATCCTTGGTAACTGTTTGAAATAAGTCAACTAGGTTTGGGAGCCAGGATCTGACTTTAACAAGGTGAAGTTGTGGAGAGTCCAGTGTCTGGAGGTCTCCAATGTCTCTGTTTATGGGTTCCATGACAATTTGCTCATAAGCTTTGTAGACCAGGCTGAGTAGACATATTGGGCAATGGCGTCCATGTTCTGTTGTGGCACCCCCTTTCTGGAGCTGGATGACTGTTTGTGTATGCCATTCTTTGGGTACATAGCCTGTAGTACGCTTGTGTCTAGACAGTCAATGTGAGTGAGGGTCCAGTTCCTCATGTGCCTAGTGTATGATGCAGCCTGGGACACCATCCAGTCACATTGATGCTGTGTTCTCAGCTTTGGTGAGGGCTGTCTTTACCTGCATGTCTATGACGTCTGGGGCTCTGCATCCTTCTGTGCTGGACACAGGCCCTTTTGGGGGTGATGGGGGGGTGTTTACACTGAACTTGTCCCCCTGGATGTGGGCAATGAAAGTTGGTTTGGTGTGTTTCTTTCATTTTTTTCAGTAGCTGGCAGCATATTTGGAAGTTGACACCTACATGTCTGGTATAGCTACCGAAGGCTTTGTGGTTGTTATTCTTACATTCCTTGGCTATTTGTCTTTAGAAACTGTCCTTGGATTATTTTATGAGTGATCATTGTTTCATCCTGATAATGATCAGTGATGCGTTTCCTTTAGTGAAGTTGGCTCTATCATGTGTTCGTTTCCTCCTTCTGTTGTCTAGCTTATTTATGGGCAACAACCACCTGATTGTTGTCCTATTTTTGGTGGTGTGCATCTTGGTTTTATTTGTGATGTCTCAATCCATGCATCCCTGCAGATGCTCATAGGATGCACTTGTAAATGATTCTGTGGATTGTATACCATTATCCTATAGCAAGAGGGCTTTGGAACACTTCACTTTGGTCTTGGGAAGTGTGCAGTTTGCTTTTGCAAATGTCTTCACAGTGGTTTCATTGACTGGGTGGGGGTCCGGATGTGGATGTCCAGTGTGATTACTTCATGATCTGATATTACCAGCGAGGGGTTTATCTCTGTAGTGAAACACTGGTAACCCATGTTGGTGAAGATCATGTCCAGTATGTTGTTACCTCTAGTGGGCATAGTGACCAGCTGTTCCAGGGTGTTTGGGTTTTTAAACTCTAGGAAACATTGTGCGAAGGACATTGTACACGAGTAATCCCATCACTCACTGTTTGGGTAGTTGTAATCTCCTCATATAATGGTGTTGGATAGGACCTTTATACTTTCCACTGTTCTCCGGAATACTGAGTGAGGTTCCTGAGACAAGGTACATGATCTGTAGCAGGCTACAATCTGATGGGCACCTTTGGCCAATGTTAGTTGCACTTGCATGGTCTCCAAGGCCTCATGCTGTGCCACTAACCTGAAGTTGTGAGTATCCATAGGGTAAATGGGTACACCCCTTCCTTTTATATTTCACTCATGGTTTTGGGTCCAAAGGTCAGAGGGATTGTGAGTGTTTTACGTGGACCATATCCAACAGCTCTGTGTTTGACATAGTGTTGTATGTTAGGCAATGAACACCTCTGAGTAGGCGATATGCAAGAGAGTACGTATGGAGCATTTTGAAATGGTCTGTGTATGGCATGTATTTCAGGTCACTAATGCTCTTTGTGTGATATTGCAGCTGGCTTTCCAGTTGTTGTAGTTGTCTTGTGAGGTACATAGCAACAGTGGTGTTGTACTCTATTATAGTTCTAGTGAGTGATAAGTGGAGGGGAACATTGTCCTCTTCCATTCTGCATGAGACGCATTCTGTGATGAGGTGTGCCACATGGGAGGGTTTCCTGACTACTGTGGGAATGTGATTATCACAGTTGTATCTACTGTCCACCTATGACCCAAGGTCTCTTGTCACACTTTCAGTGTGAAGTATACTACCACCTCTGTTGTAGTTCTTGGCTACAGAGTTTTTAACATAGGGGATGTCAATGCACCTTTTGGCATTGAGCTAGAGCCCATGGCTTTGACAACAGCCATCTGTCCCAGTGAGGCCCTTTTGTAGGATGTCCACATCTTTTGTGTTTACCATTATGGCTCCTGGTTTGCAGTCCTCTGGTAAATTCAGCAGCCACAGACCTGCCATGTTAATGTTTACTTCAGGGAAGTAGATACTACACAGCCTGGGAAGTTATCTGGTCCCATGCCTGCTGTGATACTGGCTTTGGAGAGTGTTTATTACCTGTGCAGCCATGATGACAGCAACTTTGCAGTCTTCCATTATAGAAATGTGCTCTTTCATGGGTGAGAGGGGGGTACAGTTAACAATGATCCTATCTGCCAGGATGTTGGCAATATCAGTTGGCTCTGTACATTTACTGCCATTGAGCTGTAACTCAGAACAGATCTGACTGTAACCATGACATGAACCTGTCTGTTGGGCAGAGATCTCCTGAGTAGACAGTATGCCATAGAGTACAGATTGGGTTACATTAAGTCTTGTTACATGGGGCGACTATCTGAGGCCAGTTATCCTCTTGTTAAGGTACTGCTTTGGTATTTGTAGCTGCTGAACGTGCCTAGTCAGATTCATCGCAAGTGTGCTGTGGTACTCTCTGACAGGTCTGATGACTGCTGAGTAGTGAGAACCTCCATTGACCTACATGCACAGACCTTGGCAGTTTGTGTGAACACATAGCATGATATTCCAACCACTTTGTGAATGTGTTTCTGGAAGTAGAGATGACTATCCACATTTGTCCATAGATCCCTAATTATCACATCCGTATTTAGCCTAAGTGTGTGAGCATGCCCAGTATGACCTTTCAGTATGTTGCTGCCTGACATTTGGTTAGTTTCTTTAAGTGTGTGAGCATGCCCAGTATGACCTTTCAGTGTGATGCTGAATGGAATCCACTACATTTTTTGGAGTGTGTGAGCACGCCCAGTATAGACATTTATACTATATGTGTATGGAAAATCAAGTTGTATTTTTACAGCAGGGCTCAACTTTGTGTCATAGATCAACAGGGATCATGCTGTGCCTGCAGGGCTTCCATGTGACACTTTGCATAGACTTACCAACATTTCTACATACAGGGGGAACAGCTATTCTCTGTACATTTCTACCCAGGGGCACACCTGATTGTTACTGTGGGTGTACATAGGATGTGGGTTTCACCTGACTCTTATACACATTTGCTATGCCTGCACTGCTATGTACAGGACACAATTTCAGTTTGTACTGTTGCCTATCGTAGTGGCTTGAGGCATACTACTACGTGCGCTAGTTGGCATGAGCAATTTTGTTTACATATAATAGATATTGGTAAAAGCTGCTTAGCACTGCTTTATATTGCTTAAAACATGGCAATCATGCCTCAGGTGGTGCTGCAGGGTTGCCTATGTTGGATGCTCATACTACACACCATCTACATTTTATGCTCATATCTTCCTCCAGGTAATAACATAATTTCCCTAGAAAATATCCTTTGCTGGCTGTCCATTAACTATCCACAGGAAACCATTGTGCTAGGTGACTTTAATATAGACTGGAATACCTGTAATACTGATAACCCAACTAATCACATAAATCTACATGGCTTCTCCCAAATTATCACCTCACCTACTCGCACCCATAAACCCACCAACAAAGAAACCACCCTAGATTGGATCCTAATAAATACCCAGTCCATAACCTATAATGTAGGTATACTGCCAGATGACCTTAGTGATCACTCCCTAACCTATATTATTAGGAAAAAGCTTAATATACCCTGCCCTACAACTTTTAGAACTACTCGCTCAAATAAACATTTCAACCCAGAACACTTCTGAAATGAACTGAGTGTATGTAACTAGACACCATTAAAATACCTCCTACTTAAGGAAGTTGTGGCATACTTTAATTCAAAGTTCCTTGAAATCCTTGACTACCATGCCCCTTCCTGTAGCCTTAGGAACACCACCAAAACAGCTCCATGGCTTACTAAGGAAACTAAGAAAAAAATTTTGCTAAGAAACAAATTCTGGGCCAAATGGCGTACCTCTAAAAACCCATCTGATCACTTAAAATTTAAACAACTCAGAAACTCTACTAACACATCTATAATATCAGACAAAAAAACGTCTTCCAACTTGAAAATACCAACCAGCAAAGTCCACAGAAATTCTGGTCAGGTATCACTAGACTCATTCATCCAGGCATTCTAAAACTCCAACCCCATCTGAAATTACCCTTGACACTCCCAAACAAATTGCTGACTCCTTCAATAACTTCTTTACTGAAGCCATCCAGTCACTTGCTAACTATCTGCCTCATGTATCCCCTAATCTGCCTTCCTCCTCACATACCTCATCACCCATTTTCCAACTCTGCCCTGTCCCCACATCCCTCATCTGTACCCTCCTTCAAAAACTCAAACCCTCTACCCCTTCAGCAGACCATTTGCCTTCTAAATACCTTCAAATTGCAGCCAAAGTTATTGCCTACCCAATCGCTATCCTTATAAACAGAACCATTATTGAAGGTACTATCCCAGCCATCTTGAAAGTTTCACATATCATCCCACTACATAAAGGTGGCAACTCATCAGAACTTTCAAACTTCCGTTCAATTGCCCTCCTCTCTCCAATTGCAAAAATCATGGAAAAATGCATCCATCGTCAACTATTAGACCATCTTCTTCAAAATAACCTATTAGCCAGCTCTCAGCATGGCTTTCAACCTTTCCATAGCACCACTACTGCCCTCCTTTCCTTCTCTGACCACATCAGCAAAAATCACAACAATAATACCCTGTCCTCTGCTATCTTTATTGATCTTTCAAAAGCATTTGACATGGTTAACCATCAGCTACTGCTGAATCTTCTCAAGTCCCTCTCATTTGATACTCAAGCATTACAGTGGTTCAAGTCCTATCTAGACAATAGGCAACAGGCAGTGCTATGGAAAAACACTCTATTCTCCCAGCTACCTGTCACCCTTGGTGTATCCCAATGATCCATATTAGGCCCTCTTCTGTTCTCTATCTTCATAAATGATCTATCTATTAGTATCCCCCAAGCTGTAACTATACAATATGCAGACAACTCCACATTAATATCCTCAGCCACAGGGCCATCTGAACTGCAGTCCCTCACCCAGAATACCTTTGAGCTTGTAGAAGAATGGTTTCTACAGCTGTGTCTCTTCCTTAACCCCAAAAAGACTAAACTCTTGCTGTTTACTCCTACACAAAAGTCCACCCCACTTAACTTCACTATCAAATCTAAAACTGGTACAGTCATATCTCCTGACACTACTACAAAACTATTAGGAGTAACTATTGACCACAGCCTTAACTATGACACTCGCATCAACATCACAATCAAATCAGTAAACAGAAAACTTGGCTCCCTCTACAAAATAAAGCCCTTCCTTACTCCCATAGCTAGAACTACTATTGCCCAAACCCACCTTATCTCTACTCTCTTTTATGCCTCTCCTATATATACAAATCTATCCAAATGCAACCTCCACAAGCTGGCAGTCTCTTGCAATAATATTGCCAGATTTGCTACCAGCTCCCCTTTTAGAATACACCACTGCCTAAATCTGAAGCAGCTTGGTTGGCTTGAATTCCACAATCAAATTTCATTTCATCAACTGAATATTGCCCATAAAACCCTTTACCACCCAGAAAAAATACCAATTCTCACTAGTCTAATCTGCCCATATAAAAATCTTACAAACCTACACTCAGCCAATAAACTTCTGGTATCCATACATAAACCCAACAACAAAGCAAGAGATTCCCTTTTCTCTAATACTGTGGGGAAAAGTTGGAACCTACTTCCCAGTGAACTTACATCACTATCTTCAACTACACTCTTCAAAAAGAAACTAAAACAATACCTTAAAAACCATTGGCTATGTCCCTGTTCAAACCCTGACTAAGGCTATCTCTGTCTATTTACATCACAATCAGTCTTCCCAAGTTTCTTACTCACTTTATTGCCACTTTAATGCCTCTACCATCTAGTTGCTCTAGTTGCTCATATTCACCTAAGATGTAATTTACCTCTTTTCTGTCTCCTGAGTTTCTCCCCCTCCACTTACTCTCCCAATCCTGTTTTCAACTACCTGATCTCCCATATACTGCAGAAGACTTTCTTCCCACAGCATTCACAAAAAAAAAAAAAACACTAAGTATTACCTTATCTTATTTTTGTGCTATTCTTCTGTTCCATCAATGTTTGCTAAATTACCTTAATCACCTGTTTTTGTCTAGCAACCAGTCTGCATCTGAAGTTTAATGCTCTGTAACTTATTACTTAATACTTTGTGTGTTTATTCTGTTCTAATGTGGAGCTTTTCTCCCCAGGCCTCTACTGAAAATGGACATATATCCAGCTAGACTATCCCGGTCAACAAATGTAAAATAAATAAATAAATACTACTGTACTACAGATGTTGGCGTCCAATGTCACATATATTACACTGTGACGTCATAGCCTACACAACCCACATCACACTGCCTAACCTGATGTTCTTGGGCTGCATAGGCATGTGGGGGAGGTAACCCATTTGCCTCTTTAGGGGCATGATGCTGCATTTCTTTGTGTTTGCAATAGTGTACAATTGTCCTGCTGTGTCTGTGCCACTGAAATGCTATCATGGCTTTGTGGTTCAGTACTGTGACTATAGTGTCCAGTATCCTGGGTTCAAACCCTGTCATTGCGTTTTATTGCCATGCTGGGCAGATCAGACTGCTTAAGGAACAGTAAAGCAGATATGAGCATGTTTAACTGACTTTGCTCCACTTTAGCCAACCTTACACAACGTTGCCCGATGTTGCGCTAGTTGGCACGAGCAATTTTGTTTACATTTACTAGATATTGGTAAAAGCTGCTTAGCACTGCTTTATATTGCTTAAAACATGGCAATCATGCCTCGGGTGGTGCTGCAGGGCTACCTATGTCGGATGCACATACTACACTCCCTTTACATGTTTGGAAACAGGTAGTGTCAAGATTGGCATCCCTATTATTTTATGTGTGAGTCAGAGGGAGGTATCATTTCCAGGGTTCCTACTGAGCCAGTGTATGTGCTATGCGTTGCCTCTTTGCCAAGGCCAAGGCATACTGTGCACACCTCCTTCTGCCTACTGGGGCAGGCTCAGGTTGTTCCTCCTCCGAGTCACACTGTGCCTGTGCAGGCCTTGGCAATGGTGGGGGGGCTGTGTGGCCCTGCCCCATGCTGTTCCTGCTGCAGCTGTTTTCGCAGGATCATATTGTGTAGCATGGCACATACCATGACAATTTGGGTACATGTAGTTGGTGAGTACTGCAAGGCTCCACCAGATGTGTCCAGGCAACGGAACCATGACTTGAGCATCCCAAACACACGCTCTATTACATTTCGTGTTTGTGTGTGTGCCTCATTATGGTGTTCTTCTTCAGGTGTGTGTGCATTTCTGATGGGTGTCATCAGCCATGGCTCCAGTGCGTATCCAGCATCCCCCACTAAGTACCCGTCAGGGATGTCCCCATTGGCAAATGTCTAGTACAGCTGTGACAGATGCCAGATATGGGAATCGTGGTAGCTTCCAGGGCAGCCAGCACACACATTCTGTATTATGCCCTGGGCATCGCACACAACCTGGCAGTTGATGGAGTGGAAGCCCTTGCAGTTGATGTAGGCCCTACTCCGCTCAATGGCAGGTGCTTTGGTGTGTATGTGCATGCAGTCAATTGCACCCAGTACCTCAGGGCATTCTGCTGTTTGATGGAAGAGACGTATGTTGCTGGCCAATACCTCACGGGAATTCGGGAAATATACATGATCCCCGATATGTGCTGACATGGCATTCAGGAACTGGTGCAGTACCCTGGATGCTGATGCCTGTGAAATCCCCATCATATCACCAGTTGGTCTCTGGAAGGTAGCTTTTGCTAGTTTACTTAGGCCAACACATACCTTGGTTTCCACTGGGATGGGTTCACATCTGTTGGTTCTGTGTGTGAGCCGTGGCCTGCACAGCTCAACAATTTGCTGCAGGAGCTCTCTGGTTCACTCTATAGCACTCCACTATCTCCAGCTCATGTAGCCCCTGGTAGGTTACCCTGGGTCTGTACACTCTTCTCCGTCTCCTCACTGTGGGTTACTCAGCAGCATTCACAATGGCACCACCCTCAGCATCTTGCGCATGTCGTCTTATAATAGCAATGGCAGCCCCTAACATTCTTTTGTCTCAGCCAAGCTTTTTAAGTTTTCACTTCTCTTTGTAGACTGCAGTGTTGCAGTGTTTCTGAGAAAAAACATGGGGGAATGTTGTTTGCAGAGTTTTAAGTGCTGGGTTGGGCTAGGCTAGTGTACTGCCTGTGTAATTGGCTGATTCTGATTGATTTCACCTGGCAGCTCTGCTAGTTCTCCTTGGTTAACTTCCTACTACTTCCTTTCCTTCCTTTTCCCATTTCTGTTTCCACAGGGGGCAGTGCCGCGCAAACAAGTGCAAACATGCACACACGACCGCACACTCGCGCACACAGCCTTACACAGGCTTACACGGGCTTAGGCGGGTGGACAATCGTGCATACACACTTAGACAGCCTTACACAGGCTTACACATGTGCACAGACGCACACACAGGCTTAGACTGGTTTACAGGCGTGCACACGCGCGCACACAGTGTAAGCAACTTTGCAAGAAACTTCAGTGATAGCCACGGCATACACCTTCAGTTTCTGGGTTTCAGTTTAGACAACTGTAGACACGCCTCTTCCAGTCCTGAGTACCTCATTGCAAACACATGCCACATCTGCTCCAATAAGCTTACAGTCTTTTTGATACATACCCCCTCATGATGTCACCTATCTTCTACTCTGTTACTCCCCTAATCCTACTCTTACACTCTAGGGACATGGTTCACATGGCGGGGAAATTTGGGATTCACTATCCTTATACTCATTTGCATAAGATTGCCTACTAATGCTTGGTTACATCTCTCAGACTGAGCTTCCACCCCTTAGCAACCACTACTCAGTCGCTATGTTGTCTTCAGCCTGCCATTCACCTGCATGGCAGATGAATATTCTGAATGAAATACCTATTTGTGAATTTTAATTTTTGTTTTTAGGGTTTTTAGAGTGCCACACATTTGTGGGGCGCTGCGCTACGCTTAAACATCAGAGATCGAGGAAAAAAATATATTTTTTTATTATTTTGCAACGGATAAAAATGCTAGTGGCTGTATATTTGGCCATTGGCATGCTTCCTCAACTAGATGCATCCTTTATTTGGAGCTGTCATAGCTCCGTTTTGCTATTTGCAGAATGGTACACAGTTGCCAACCGAGTATATTTCTGCAAATAACACTACTCTTACTCGGACAAGTTAGTGTTTCTTGGATCTCCAATTTACCTCATTTGCATAGCTTTCATCAGCAAATGAGGTAATTTGCATAAACTAACCCTGTCCATGCAAGAGTCATTTTAGGACCTCTCTTGCATGCCCCTGCCAACTGTTCCTGGATCGCTCGGCAGACATGTTGGCTTGCTGGAGTCTTACTCTACTCTTAGACTCCGTGCAAGCCTTCATGAATCCGGCCCGTAATTCCTCATATACAAAATGGTTTAACTTGGAATCTAAATACTTAGCTAGCGGTTGTGTAATAGATCTATTATACAACCGCTAGCTAAGTATTTAGATTCCAAGTTAAAATATTTTGATATATATATATATATATATATATATATATATATATATATATATATATATGAGCATTTATATGAAATTAAAACTTCACAAGGACACAAATGCATTATATAAGCATATTTTGGAGTATAAAGAACATTCTTTTAGTTTTTTTATTATAGATAATATTGTTACTGATATTAGAGGTGGTGCATGGTCGACTTTACTTGAAAGAAGGGAACTATACTGGCAATTGTTATTAGATTCTACCAATTGGCCAGGATTAAATGAGAATATTTCTATTAGTTCCCTATTGAAATTAAAAGCTTTTAGTAGATAAATTTTATTTTCTTAATATATTATATATATGTTTATTTTTGTAAGTATTTATTTATGTATATGTTTTAATATATTCATTGCTGCTTATTACTTTAAGGGGGTATGGTTAATAATGATGACTATGTGTACAATGATATAAAAACATATGTGTTTTTTGTTTGGATTGTCTGATGAAGTTCTTTGATAGGACAAAATGCTTACTGGCTTTCCATTGTCTGGATAAAAAACTTTTTGCACCTTTGGATTGAGTATTTGGACCTTTTATATTTCACAGTTTGGAGTCTACCCTATCGGTTCTGCAGTGTTGTTCCCAGTAAACATATCCCCAAACTCATGTAGCATTGCTCGGATTTCTCAAACTTGGGTAGGAGATAACTGCTGGGACATTGCCACCCCCTTCCACTGAGATGCCAGTCCGAGCCTCACTGAGGAGATCAGTCACCAGATCCCCCTCAGACTCCTCCTGCAATCCACTGCAAATGCTCAGCACAAGGGCCTCCCTATCATGGAAAAGTTTCATCATGTTAACATGGTACAATTTGTGACCCTGCCTTCTTCCTAGCAGTTCCACCATGTAGTTATCATCACTTACCTTTCTTACCAACTTGTAGGGTCCCTCCCAAGCTGCTTGTAGATTGTTGTGTCTGACAGGAATGAGAACCATTACCTGCTGCCCTACAGCATTCTCTCTAGCTCCAGCATTCCTGTCATACCATACATTTTTCTGTTGTTGGGCTTCTGCCAGGTTCTCCTGGGCCAAGCCCATGAGTTCCCTGAGCCTTGTCCTGAGGTTTAGGACATATGCCACAACTGACTACTTGTGAGGTTCACACTCACCTTCCCATGCATCACAAATTAAATCTAGAGGTCCCCTCATCCTATGCCCATACAGCAACTTAAACCGTGAAAAAACTGTTGATTCCTGGGGAACCTCTCTGTAAGCAAACAACAGATGGGGCAAATATTTGGCCCACTCCCTCTTAAACTGGTCTGCAAATGTCGGTAGTATGGACTTGATTGTAGAGTTTAACCTCTCAACAAGACCCTTAGTCTGGGGATGGCAGGGGGTGGACTTCAGGTGCTTAACCCCACAGGACTTCCACAGATAAGCCAGCAGATCTGACATGAAATTGTCACCTCTGTTAGTCAGTATTTCATTTGGGAAACATACCCTGCTGAAAATCTCTAACAAAGCATTTGTCACCTTTTCTGTCTCAATGGAGGACAGAGCCACTACCTCAGGGTATCATGTAACGTAATCTACTACCACTAGGATATACTGTTTCCCTGTGGGACTTGGGGTACTCACAGGTCCAACAATATCCATAGCTACCCTCTGAAATGGGTCCTCAATCACAGGCAAATGCATCAAAGGAGCTCTCACCTTGTCTCCTGCCTGGCCTACCTTTTGGCACTGCTCACAGGTCCTGCAGTACCCTGTTACATCTCTGGAAATTCCAGGCCAATAGAAGTTCTGCACAATAAGTCTCTTGGTACATTTTACGCCCATATGACCTGCAAAGGGAATATCAAGTGCTATGGCTAGAAGTGCTAGACAGTAGGGTCTAGGTATTACCAACTCCTGTACTCTCTCACCTTCTATCCCTGCCTCAGTGGTCCACTCTCTATATAGTAACCCTTTGTCCCAGTATATAGATTCCCCCTTCCCTTGAAAATCAGTTGCCTCCCAAGCTACCTGCCTCGGGCCTTGCAATGTAGGGTCTGAGACCTGAGCCTCTCTCAACTCTCTCTTTGTAACCCTTCCCAGTGTCCCTTCCACAGGATGTCTGGCATCCTCTGATAGTGGTGCCTCACTATCAGTCTGGGTACTACTACTCACCTCTACCTTTGCAGTCACTCTGTCCAAGGGAACATCAGTGCCCCCAAGCAGCTGTAGCTCACCTTCAGTCTCACTGCTACAGAGTAGCTCCCTCCCTGAAGTAACCACCTCACCAGTCCTGGTGGCAAGTATGCAGTCTGTCTGTGTTTCTCCCAGGCTAACAGATCCACATGCTTCTCTCCTAGCCTGACTGCATGTAACTGCATAAGCACATGGTACTGCCTCATCCAAATCATTCCCTATCAGGGCATCTGCAGGATGGTAGTTTGGTACCCCTATTGTCTCAAGACAACCTACTATTGTCATTTTGTCTTTCCTACTTACCGGCTTTCTCACCTTTTGTTCCCCACCTTGCCTCCATGGACATCTGTATGCCACATGGCCCCACTAGTTGCATTCAAAACATTTAACCCTAGATCTTGGACATGTACCTGGACTAGTGGCTTCCCCTGGTACTGGCAGATTCTGTTGGAGCAGTCTGTGCTGCCCACTAAGGGTTCCTTTAGACCAATGAGCAGTACTGGGGGTCCCTTTCCTGTGCAGGGATGCCATGCTTGCTAGATATAGGTCTCCCTTCTTCCCCAACTCATCTGAAGTAGCACATTGTCTATCAGCTAACCAGATCCTCATATCCTCAGGCAAAGTGCTGAGAGCTTGTTCCCTCACCAAAAGGTCTGCCAGCCCTTCAAAAGTGGTGACCTGATATCCACTCACGAAAATAAGTGCTCAGTTCAGCAACATATTCACACACACTTTCATCTTCCTTACGTCTATGCTCACAAAACTTTTTCCTATAAGTTTTAGGTGTTAGCTTAAAACATTTTAACAAGTGATTTTTAACAGCAGTATAATCAAAATATTCACAATCAGCAAGTTTAGATGACAAAGTTACAGCTTTACCATGGAGTAAGGGGGTCAGGAACCATAACCACAGCCTTTGGTCAATATCATACAGTTTACATACCCTTTCAAACATATGAATTAAACTATCCAAATTATCCCCATTTTTAAAATGCGCAACTACCCCAACCCTAAAAATAGATAACAACCAAGAAGACATCCACACTCAATTTAATAAATACTTTACAGAAACCATCCAGACCCTTGCAAACAACCAACCCTATGACAACATCCCCACTCCTGCAAATCCACCCCCACCCCCAACTAATTATTGCCCCAAGTTCAACTTCCACCCAGAACCAACCAAATATATTGAAAAACTACTCTGCAAGCTCAAACCAAAGTCTCTAGCTGCAGATAAATTACCTGCTGAATACCTCCACCTGGCTGCAGAAGCCATATCATATCCTGTCTCCATCCTAATTAACAGATCCATCTCTGAGTGTATAGTACCCAAGCTATGGAAAATATCACATATCATCCCTCTACATAAAGCGGGGACCTCCCTGGAACTCAATAACTACTGCCCTATAGACATACTACCCCCTTTATCTAAAATTTTAAAAAGGGTAACACACAAGCAACTAATGAAATATCTCCTAGAAAATAATCTAATAGCAACACAACAACATGGCTTTAGACCCTTCCATAGCACCACCATCACACAACAGAATTCACCAACATTGTCAATACTCACAGAAACAACAGACTCCTTGTATCTGCCACCTTCCTTGACTTGTCCAAAGCATTCAATATGGTTAACCACAATAAACTCCTTCTTTCATTAGCAACTCTAAACCTTACCACCCCTGCCATCTTCAGGTTCAAAAACTACTTAGAGGGAAGGAAACAAGCTGTTACATGGCAGAACCAACTCTCCCCCTCCCTACCAATCTCCCTAGGAGTACCCCAAGGGTCCATCCTGGGTCCACTTCTTTTTACCCTCTTTACCAATCAGCTCCCAAACAGTATTCATAAAGCCTCAATAGTGCAATATGCAGATGATACCACTATAATATGCACAGCCAAATCAATTGACATCCTTCACTCCTAACACAGGAATGCTTTTCCCTAGCAAAAACTTGGATTACAAACCAAAGGCTCATTCTGAACCCAAGTAAAACAAAGATAGTACTCTTTAGCTCCCACAGAACCACACCTCCCACTGATTCTTTCTTCATCTCCTCCTTTGACAAGACCACAATCACCCCCACAAATCATACCAAACTCTAAGGGGTGAAATAGATAATCACCTTACATTTCACCTACATAATTCTATAACCATAAAAAGTACATAAAAAACTTGGCCTACTGTATTGCAATAAAAAATTCCTTACTGACCACTCCAAAACTACAATAGCGAGGACTCACCTACTATCCACCCTACTTTATGCCTCCCCCATTCTTACAAATCTCTGCAAATCTGACCTAAACAAACTTGATAGTTGTTATAATAAGATAGCCAAATTCGCTACAACCTCTCCTATCAGAACACATCACTGTGAATGCCTAAAAAAACTCAATTGGCTAGAACTACCACTACTACTTCAACTCAATCAACTATCACTAGCCCACAAAATAATATAGAACTCTGAAAACACCCCAGCTCTACAAAATCTTTTGCAACCCTATACAACCACTAGGCTCTTGAGGTCTAGCACACAAAACCTCCTCAAAGTAACCAAATGTAACAATGAAGCTGGTAAGCCTGTCTACAGCCACTGTATAACAAAAACCTGGAACTCACTTCCTGCCCACATAACTGACAACAAATCCCAATCACAGTTCAAGAAACTTGTTAAAACTCACTTTTTGAATAATCGACTGTGCTCCTGTATCCCACTTGCTAATGTCTCATTAGAACACTTCACTTAACTTAAGTAACTCTGCTAAGCCAACCAATCATAGTACTGTACCCATTTAGGACTGTTAACCTACTGCTCATCCCATCTCTCCAGGAGTTATGGAAAACTACCCCAGCAATGTTGAGCTCTCAATAAGCAACTAAAACCAGAAGAAGACATATTGTAAATCAATTTGTTATCCTTTTCAACTAAAACCAGGCGAAGACATATAGTGACTCAATTTGTTGTCCTTCTCAACTATAGCGAGCATCATCTGCTCTCTCGGAGCCTTATTCTACGTCTCTCTGCTTTTACTCTGATAGTAAATCTATCACATGAATCCTAAACTTAGGAATATCTTCTAAAATGTAATATTATATTGTAGAGAATGAATGTATCCTATCTATTAGTTAATATGTATGTCAAAGTCTCTTCTATGGAAATTGTATGTCAAAAGTCTGTCCTTAAAACTATGTTTTGTAAAAAATCATTCTCTTGGAGCTTTTCTCCCCGGGCCACCACTGAAAATGGACTTGTAATCCAGTTGGACTCTCCTGGTCAACAAATGTAAAATAAATAAATAATAAATAAAGATATTTAATGACCTTTTGTGCTCTGGGGTCCAGTTACTCCCTTCCCCATTACCTACATGACTCTGCCAAAGAGTCAGCATCTCCTTCTCATCCTGCCTCTGCCACTCCTTTTCCTCAACTTCCATGTGTATAAGTTTTCCATTCTCCTCAGCCTGCAGATGTCTCAGTCTCTCAGTTGCTTCTATTTCTAAATGCCTGGCCTCCAACTCAAGTCTCTTTAGCTCCAGATGGGTTTTAAGTCCTCTGCAGAAAGGTTGAAATGTCCATTCTCTGAGGGTGGTACATCTCCACTGCCAGTTTGATCATTCTCCTGGCTGCTGTTTTCTGATGCAGCTGTGACCAAAGCAAAGCTACAATCATGTCTGCCTAAGTCAGGTTTCCATGCACCAGTCCCCTAGCCTGGCACATCTCAGCCAGCTGGCTCCTTGTCAGCTTTCTGTACTCCTCTGCTGACATGCTGCCTGCTCTCCCTGACTAACTAAGCTAACAAAAGAAATAAAACAATTGTTATCTGAACTCTGAGTATTCACTGCGTGGCTGATTTAGACTACAAAACACCTTCAGTGATCAATGTACACAAGCTACAGGAATTCACTTTACACGCACCACTACAAGCCAATTAGTATTTGCCAACCAATTAATATGTGGTGTAGATATCCCACCACTGCCAAACAATTAATATGTGATACCCTTGTCCTGGCCCAGCAATCAAGGAGCCTCAATCCTCATCACTAACACCAGTGAGGGGCATCCATATAGGGAAAGGATAATAAATACACACACAGTAAAGTACAATTTCCCTTAAGAGCACACAGAGATCACAGTCAGTCTGGGTCTGGTTTCTCCCTTTCACTCCAGGTTCCCAATAAGACTCCCCACTGGCACAGACATAGGGTCCAGATCTCAGCCTAGTGGGCAAGCTAAAACCTCCAGCACCATCTCTGTCCAACCAGTGTTTCATGTCCCTGTCCAGGTATCTGACACATACACACTTCGAAATAAGAATTATATACAACCGCAATGACATCCTTGGGAAGGCTGGTGCAGATTGTCCAGCTGTTCCCCTTTTTGCCCAGTCTAAAAGATAGTACCAGCTGCCACCACCCACTAATATTTATTAGCTACTCAAAGGCCCTTAAAAGGCTGTCCAATTTTTACAGTGCAATATTATTATCCAAATGGTAAGTGTGACCTAACAGTCAAGACTTATTTGGAGTGACTTGGTACAGCATCACTATATACATGCAATTAAGCTCTTAGAGCTTAAATTATATCTACACAAAATAGCCACAGTTGAAAGGTTTAAAAATATTTAATAATAAATAATAAAAACACAAGACAACACTTCTTACTGCACAGTGCGAGTCAAGAGTTAAGAGATCACAGAGAAATACTTAAAATAATACTATAGAAAAGTTCTGACATCAACACAGAAAAAACACTTAGTCTAATATTCCCAATTCTTAGCTATTTCTAAGATAAAACACAGTTCTAAAATAAACTTACATAAAGAGCAAAGCAGTGCTGGTGATGTTGGATGTTCTCAAGATAAAATGTTCAGAGCTCTGTGATTCTCTCTCTTTAAATTGATAACACAGAGCTTCTTCACATGACATCATTCTTCACACTTCTCTGGTGTTCTCAGGCTAACAGAAACTACATTTACATTATTTACACCTGGTCATGTGTATGTATATATATATATATATATATATATATATATATATATATATATATATATATATATATATATATATATATACTAAATAATATAATGTTATGCAATATTTTTAAAAAGTATGTTCAAAATGATTTAAAATATAATATATAGCAGCCTTTTAAAATGTTACAGGATACATGCCAACACACATATAGTCCATAGGGTATAGTCCTAAAAACCTCCTACCCTATCTTATTAATTTAATTTTGGAAAGATTTTTAACACAACAATAACTAGTATTTTTGAGTTTGGGAAATATCATGTATTATATATTGTATAGGTGGTTGATTTATATAGGCAAGTTTAGAGTTAAATTATTTCAATGATTGGTGTTTTTCCAATGGTAGATTAATTAATAGTACTTAAATGAAGAACACAGTTAAGCCTATGATTCTGATGAAGTCTCCAGAAGGGAGATGAAAGCGCTTAATCCATTTTTGTGTCAATTTGTTGTGTCAATATGTTATTTTTTTATACATTAAAGTATTACTTTTTACTGTTTGGCCAACTTCATTTTACTGAGGACCTGAACTATGTACTTCTAACTCGTAGTGTCTGTTAGCAGTGATTTGAATTGTAGAAAGGAGGGACTGCCTTTATTGAGGCCAGCTTTGAAGATTTTTGTGGTTTGTGCTGTGTTACTCGTGTGGTGTGTTTTGAATGGTAGTCATTTTGTTGTTATATTTACAGATGATAGCTTAGTACTTGTCTTGTAGCCACTAAACAAAATAGGACAATACTTCTACATCTTTCTGCAAGTACTTCTTTCATAATGTGAACAATAACAACCTCATTTTCCTTCAACACAAAACAGTTCTACCACCTTCTGAGACTCAAAAACAAAAAACATTTGAAAATGCCTCCACAGATAACATCTTTGTTTGACTCCTAATAATGCTTCTTTTTATGCAGAGTAAATGATTACTTGAAAAAATGTAAATAAGTATTTTCAAAGGTTGGCTGGAAACTGTGCAGTGAAAATGGTTGCTAGCCTTGTCAAGAATAATTTACATCACTAATATGAATCCTGTTGGGGCGTGGCTTGGATTGCAAGCTGAAAGAAGCAGAATTCTTAAGCTCTGCAGTGCTTAACCTCTTCTGACAGGAATTCTTATCCAGTTTCATCAATTATTACCTGACACCAACAAATCTAGATTCTGGAAGTCACAAGCTACATGAAGCCACAAGCTACATGTTGGTGTAATTTTTTTAATACTAATCTTCATATTTTCCTGTCAAACTCTCCAGAAGAAAGGGCACTGAAACTATAGCCACAAAGGAAGATGAGCAACTCCAAGTTCTCCCAGCAAGAACATTCAATGAAGAATGAAATACAGTCAAATCTTAGCATTGTTCAAGATTTGGTGATAAAAATAGACTAAACCTAAAAGTTGACAACATAAAGGAGGATACTACCAAACAAATAGGCTTATTGAATGATGTCCTCAATCAACAAACTGTCCAGATTGCTGCACTTGAGAACTCTGTAATAGACGTAGACCACAGATTAACAGAAAGAGAAAAAAATATATCGTCTTCTTCGAAAAAACACCAGACTCACTGAGAAGATAGATTATATAGAAAACAGAGGTAGGATAACTAATGTAAAAATCTATGGCATCCCAGAGCAGATGGAAGGGGATAATATGTTTAACATCCTGACTTCTTGGATTCCTAAAACCTTAAATCTGCCAGAAACATTATCCTTCAGAACTGAGAGGCGACACAGATCTTTGACCACAACTACTTCAACTAAGTAAAAACATCCATCCTAGATCTAGCATTATAACATTTATTTCCACTCAAGACAAATACCTTGTTTTAAGAACTGCCTGGTCCCTTGCTCCAATGAAAATAGGTGATCAAACCATCAGATTTGACAATGACTTTTCATCTCTAATGATGTCCAAATGAAAAGCATGTGTCCCATTAATACAATCATTGAAGAAGGAAGGAATTAAAGCACAACTCACATTTCCTGCAAGAATAAGACTATTTCTGCCAGAGGGAAGGAAGGCCTTTGACGCCCTTGATGAAACATCTACATTTGTCCAAAAAAAGAACCTTTAAATCAAAAACCAAAGAATTACATCAGCAGCTCAGATTAACGGCTCGTTAGTCAAACAAAATGTAAATACCATCACTGTTAAGAATTAACAAACACTAGTGAGCCAATACAGGGCTAGGTTAAAGCTTTCATTATTCAGTAAGCTGTTTCACAACATGAGTTGCTTCATCAGACCATTTGATAGTAGATGGGGAAGGCTGACCACCAATAGTAGATGGGGCAGGCTGGCTCACAGAACCATTCTCAATATTCATAGAAAAGCATCTATATCCAGTATTAAACAATAATCAATACATCTTAAGGGACACACAACAATTTTTACAAGATTTGTACTACTTTGAAATCAATAGACAAGATATTAATAGTATGTATTTGGTTACTATGGCTGTATGGTCCCTATTTACAATTATTTCCATTGAAAATGGAATTAAAGCTATTAGTAATTATTTGCAGCAACATAGTAACTATGACAACAAACCTATTCAACAATTAGCTACTTATACAAATATAATTTTGACCAATAATTAATTTTTATATAATGGTAAATATTACCTATAACTAGAACCGAATAATAGAAGCTTTAACCTGGCTGTGTGTTGGCTCGCTAGTGGTTGTTATTTCTTAACAGTGATAGAATTTTAAAAAGTGATATAATTTTATTAATACTGTGGGCCGGATTCACAAAGGCTTGCATGGAGTCTAAGAGTAGAGTTAGACTCCAGACAGCCAAAATGTCTGCTTTGCGATCCAGGAACAGCCGGCAGGGGCATGCATGAGAGCTCTTAAAACGGCTCTTGCACAGACAGTGTTAGGATAAGCAAATTACCTCATCTGCTGCTGAAAGCTATGCAAATGAGGTAAATTTGTGATCCAGGAAACACTAACCTGTCCGAATAAGAGTAGTGTTATTTGCAGAAATGTACTCAGTTGGTAACTGAGTACCGTTCTGCAAATAGCAAAACGGAGCTATGACAGCTCAAAATAAAGGATGCATCCAGTTGAGGAAACACGCCAATGGCCAAATATAAGGCCATTGGCATTATTATGTGTTGCAAAATAATAAAAAACATTTTTTCCCCGGATCTTCGATGTTTAAGCATAACGCAGTGCCACGCAAACGAGAGGCGCACTAAAAAACAGAAAAAAAAAGCCTAAAAATAGGCATTTTATTAAATATATTCATTTGCCTTGCAGGTGAATGGCAGGTTGAAGACAACATGGCTACTGAGTAGAGGTTGCTAAGGGGAAACCTCAGTCTGAGAGATGTAACCAAGCATTAGTAGACAATCCTATGCAAATGTGTATACGGATAGTGAATCCCAATTTTCCCTGCCATGTGAACCATGTCCCTAGAGTGTAAGAGTAGGATTAGGGGAGTAACAGAGTAAAAGATAGGTGACATCATGAGGGGGGTATGTTACAAAGACTGTAAGCTTATTGGAGCAGAGTGGCATGTGTTTGCTGTGAGTTACTCAGGACTGGAAGAGGCGTGTCTACAGTTGTCTGAACTTAATCCCAGAAACTGAAGGTGTACACTGTGGCTATCACTGAAGTTTCTTGCAAAGATGCTTACACTGTGTGCGTGCATGTGCGGGCCTGTAAACCCGTCTAAGCCTGTCTGTGTGTGTGTGTGTGCCCGTGTAAGCCTGTGTATGGCTATCTAAGCCTGTGTGTGCGCATGTGCACCCGCCTAAGCCTGTGTAAGGCCGTGTAAGCCTGTGCAAGGCTGTGTGTGCGTATGTGCATGTGTTTGCACTTGTTTGCGTGTTGCTGCCCCCTGTGGAAACAGAAAGGGAAAAGGAAGGAAAAGAAATAGTAGGAAGTAAACCAAGGAGAACTAGCAGAGCTGCCAGGTGAAATCAATCAGAATCAACCAATTACACAGGCAGTACACTAGCCCAGCCCAGCCCAGCACTTAAAACTCTGCAAACAACATCCCCCCATGTTTTTCTCAGAAACACTGCAACACTACAGTCTACAAAGAGAAGTGAAAACTTAAAAAGCTTAACTGAGAAAAAAATGCTAGGGGCTGCCATTGCTATTATAAGGCAACATGTGCAAGATGCTGAGGGTGGTGCCATTACAAATGCTGCTGAGCAACCCTCAGTGAGGAGACGGAGAAGAGTGTAAAGACCCAGGGTAATCTACCAGGGGCTACATGAGCTGGAGATAGTGGAAAGCTATAGAGTGGACAGAGACCTCCTGCAGCAAATTGTTGAGCTGGGCAGGCCACACCTCACACACAGAACCAACAGAGGGGAACCCATCCCAGTGGAAACCAAGGTATGTGTTGGCCTAAGAATACTAGCAACAGGTACCTTCCAGAGAGCAACTGGTGATATGATGGGGATTTCACAGGCATCAGTATCCAGGGTACTGCACCAGTTCCTGAATGCCATGTCAGCACATGTTGGTGATCATGTATATTTCCCCAATTCCCGTGAGGTATCGGCCAGCAATATGTGTCTCTTCCAGCAAATAGCGGAATACTCTGAGGTAGTGGGTGCAATTGACTGCACATACATACACATCAAAGCACCAGCCAGTGAGTGGGGTAGGGCCTACATCAACCGCAAGGGCTTCAACTCCATCAACTGCCAGGTCATGTGTGATGCCCAGGGCATAATACTGAATGTGTTTGCTGGCTACCCTGGACGCTACCATGATTCCCATATCTGGCATCTAACGCAGCTGTACCAGACATTTGCCAATGGGGACATCCCCTGATGGTCACCTAATGGGAGATGCTGCATACGCTCTGGAGCCGTGGCTGATGACACCCATCAGAAATGCACACACACCTGAACAAGAACTCCATAATGAGGCACACGCACAAACACAAAATGTAATCGAGCATATGTTTGGGATGCACAAGTCATGGTTCCAGTGCCTGGGCACATCTGGTGGAGCCTTGCAGTACTCACCAACTACATGTACCCAAATTGTCATGATATGTGCCTTGCTACACAATATGATCCTGCGATAACAGCTGCAGCAGGAACAGCATGGGGCAGGGCCACACAGCCCCCCACCATTGCCAAGACCTACACAGGCACAGCGTGACTCGGAGGAGGAACAACCTGAGCCTGCCCCAGTAGGCAGATGGACGCATGCCCAGTATGCCTTGGCCTTGGCAAAGAGGCAATGCATAGCACATACACTGGCTCAGTAGGAACCCTGGAAATTATACCTCTCCCTGACTCGCACATAAAATAAAAGGGATGCCTAACTTGACACTACCTGTTTCCAAACATGTATAGGGAGTGTAGTATGTGCATGCGACATAGGCAGCCCTGCAGCACCACTTGAGGCATAATTGCCATGTTTTAAGCAATATAAAGCAGTGCTAAGCAGCATTTACCAATATTTAGTATATGTAAACAAAATTGCCCATGTTAACTAGCGCAATGTTGGGCAACGTTGAGCAATGTTGGGCAAGGTTGGGCAAAGTCGTGCAAAGTTGAGCAAAGTCAGGTAAACATGCTCATATTTGCTTTACTGTTCCTTAAGCAGTCTGGTCTGCCCAGCATGAAAATAAAAAGCAGTGACAAAGCTCGAACCTAGGATACTGTGCATTATGGTCACAGTACTGAACCACTAAGCCATGATAGCATTTCAGTGACACTGACACAGCAGGACAATTGTACACTAATGCAAACACAAAGAAATGCTGTATCATGTCCTTAAAGAGGCATATGGGTAACCTCCCCCACAGGCCTATGCAGACAGAGAACATCAGGCCAGGCGGTGTGATGTGGGTTGTGTAGGCTATGAAGTCGCAATCTAATATACGTGACACTGGACACTAGGATTTGTAGCACAGTAGTATGCCTCAAGCCAGTACGATAGGCAACAGTACAGACTGAAATGGTGTACCGTACATAGCAGTGCAGGCATAGCAAATGTGTATAAGTGTCAGGTGAGACCTTCATCCTATGTACACCCACAGTAACAATCATTTGTACCTATGGGTAGAAATGTACAAAAAATTGCTGTCCCCCCTGTATGTAGAAATGTTGATAAGTCTATGCAAAGTGTCTCATGGAAGTCCTGCAGGCACAGCATGATCCCTGTTGATCTATGACACAAAGTTGAGCCCTGCTGTAAAAATACAACTTGATTTGCCATACACATATAGTATAAATGCCTATACTGGGTGTGCTCACACACTCCAGCAAATGTAGTGGATTTCATTCAGCATCACACTGAAAGGTCATACTGGGCATGCTCACACACTTGAAGAAACGAAGCAAATGTCAGGCAGCAACATCCTGAAAGTTCATACTGGGCATGCTCACACACTTAGCTAAATATGGATGTGATAATAAGGGATCTATGGACAAATGTGGATAGTCACCCCTACTTCCAGAAACACATTTACAAAGTAGTCAGAAAATCATGCCATGTGTTCACACAAACTGCCAAGGTCTGTGCATGTAGGTCAAAGGAGGTTTCCACTACTCAGCGGTCATCAGACCCGTCAGAGGGTACCACAACACACTTGCGATGAATCTGACTATGCATGTTCAGCAGCCAGAAAGACCACTGAAGTACCTTAACAAGAGGATTACTGGCCTCACATAGTTGCCCCATGCAACAAGACTGAATGTAACCCAATCTGTACATTGTTGCATACTGTCAGCTCAGGAGATCTCTGCCCAACAGACAGGTCCATGTCATGGCTACACTCAGATCTGTTCTGAGTTACAGCTCAATGGCACTAAATATACAGACCCAACTGATATTGCCAACATCCAGGCAGATAGGATCAGTGTTAACTTTACCCCCCCTCACCCATGAAAGAGCACATCTCTATAATGGAAGACTGCAAAGTTGCTGTCATCATGGCTGCACAGGTAAAAAACACTCTCCAACGCCAGTATCACAGCAGCCATGGGACCAGATAACATCCCAGGCTGTGTAGCATCTACTTCCCTGAAGTAAAATTTAACATGGAAGGTATGTGGCAACTGAAGTTTCCAGAGGATTGCAAACTTGGAGCCATAATTGTAAACACTAAAGATGTGGACATCCTACAAAAGGGCCTCACTGAGACAGATGGCTGTTGTCAAAGCCATGGACTTTAGCTCAATGCCAAAAGGTGCATTGTCATCCCCTATGGTAAAAACTCTGTAGTCAAGAACTACAACATAGGTGGTAGTATACTTCATACTGAAAGTGTGACAAGAGACCTTGGGTCACAGGTGGACAGAGGACACAACTGTGATAACCACATTCCCACAGTAGTCAGGAAACCCACCTATGTGGCACACCTCATCACAAAATGTGTCTCATGCAGAATAGAAGACGACATTGTTCCCCTCTACCCATCACTCACTAGAACTATAATAGAGTACAACGCCACTTCTGCTATGTACCTCACAAGACAACCACAACAACTGGAAAGCCTGCAGCAATACCTCACAAAGAGCATTAGCTGCCTGGAATACATGCCATACACAGACCATCTCAAAATAGTCCATCCGTACTCCCTTGCATATCGCCTACTCAGAGGTGTTCACTGCCTAACATACAAAGCTATGTCAAACACAGAGCTGTTGGACATGCTCCATGTAAAACACTCACAATCCCTCTGACCTTCGGACCCAAAACCACGAGTGAAATACAAAAGGAAGGGGTGTACCCATTTACCTTATGGATACCCACACCTTCAGGTTAGTTGCACTGCATGAGGCTTTTGAGACCATGCAAGTGCAACTAACATTGGGCAAAGCTGCTCATCAGATTGTAGCCTGCTACAGATCACGTATCTTGTCTCAGGAACCTCACTCAGTATTCCTGAGAACAGTGGAAAATACAAGGGTCCTGTCAAACACCATTATATGAGGAGATTACAACTACCCAAACATTGAGTGGGAGAATTACTCATGTACAATGTCCTTTGCCCAATGTTTCCTAGGGTATAGAAACTCTAACACCCTGGAACAGCTGGTCACCAGACCCACTACAGGTGACAACATACTGGACATGATCATCACCAACATGGGGTACCACTGTTCCACAACAGAGATAAACCCCTCGCTGGTGATATCAGATCATAAAGTAATCACACTGGACATCCACATCCCACCCCCCACCCAGTCAATGAAACCACTGTTAAGACATATTCCAAAGCAAACTGCACACTTCCCAAGACCAAAGTGGAACATTCCAAAGACCTCTTGCTATAGGATAATGGTATACAATCTACAGAATCATTTACAAGTGTATCCTATGAGCATCTACAGGGACGCATGGAACAAGACAACACAAAGAAATCCAAGATGCACTCCTCCAAAAATAAGACAACAATCAGGTGGTTGTTGCCCATAAATAAGCTAGACAACAGAAGGAGGAAATGAACACATGATAGAGCCAACTTCACTAAAGGAAAGGCATCACTGATCATTATTAGGAAGAAACAATGATCGCTCATAAAATAATCCAAAGGACTGTTTCTAAAGACAAATAGCCAAGGAATGTAAGAATAACAACCACATAGCCTTCGGTAGCTATACCAGACATGTAGGTGTCAACTTCCAAATATGCTGTCAGCTACTGAAAAAGGAAAGAAATACACTGAACCAACTCGCATTGCCCACATCCAGGGGGACAAGTTCAGTGTAAACCCCCCATCACCCCCAAATTGCCCTGTGTCCATCACAGAAGGATGCTGAACCCCAGACGTCATGGACATGCAGGTAAAGACAGCCCTCTCCAAAGCTAAGAACACAGCATCAATGGGACTGGATGGTGTCCCAGGCTGCGTCCCACACTAGGCCCAAAAGGAACTATACCCTCACATACATCCACTGTCCAGACTCAAGCGTATCACAGGCTATGTAACCAAAGAATGGCATACACTAACAGTCATCCAGCTCCACAAAGGGGGTGCCATAACAGAACCTGGAAACCATTGTCCTATATGTCCACTCAGCCTGGTCTGCAAAGCTATTGAGCAAATTCTTATGGAACCCATAAAGAGAGACATTGGAGACCTCCAGACACTGGACTCTACACATCTCCACCTTGTTAAAGGCAGATCCTGTCTCTTACACCTAGTTGACTTATGTCAAACAGTTACCAAGGACATAGATGGAGGTGAAAGTAGTCCACACAGCCCACCTGGACCTCACTAAGGACTTTCTACACCATTCCCCACTCTGTCATCATGGACAAGCATACCAGCTTAAACATTAACAGGTATGCCACAGTATGGGTGGCCAAGTGGCTCACAGATCAAACATACATGTTCAGAGTTGCAGGTGCTATGTCCGACTCTAAGCCAGTCACAAATGACATCCCACAGGTCTTGGTCCTGGGACCCCACCTGTTCAGTAGATATTGCTCAGAGGTACAGGCAAGCACGGGAGTTGTATGACTGAACAGGTTTGCAGATGACTGCTAACAGTGGTCCATAATCGACTCTACGGCTGACACAGACATCCTCCAGAAGTCTCTTACAGAGACTGATACTTGTTGTCAAAACAATGCCCTCAATCTGAATGCCAATGAATGCATAGTCATCCCCTGTGGGTAAAACAATGTGCACACAAATTACCACATAGGTGGTAATCCAGTATGTACGGAGAAAGTCATTATGGCCCTGGAGACACAGGTAGATAGCAAACTCCCCTTTGATGGCCACATGGCCAAAGTGTTCAGACATTCCTTCTATGTAGCCTACCTAATGTCATCTAATGTAACCCATATTGTATAGTCTGATGATGTCACCATCCTACAAATATACCTGTGGAAAGGAGAGCTCCCAGTAATGTGCATAGCATGTTGTATAAATGCATACTCCTGTTGTATCATAAAATAGTCAGGTAGGGGTTTGAATCCTGCACTTGACAAGTGTGTGCCTGTGTGTTGTCTCCTTGGGAAAGAGTAACCTCTTTGGAGAGTAGTAAAACACCTTAAAAGTGGTATACTAATCATTGTCATCTGATGATGTCATCATCCTACAAATATACCTGTGGAAAACAGACTTCCCAGTAATGTGTATAGTACAACGTGTTAATGCGTACTCCTCTAGTATCATGAAGTAATTAGGTAGGGGTTAGAATTCTGCACTTGACAAGTGTGTGTTTGTGTGTGGCCTTCTTGGGAAGGAGCAACCTTTTTAGAGAGTAGTAAAACACCTTAAAAGTGGTATGCTAATCATTGTCAAGTCTGATGATGTCACCATCCTACAAATATACCTGTGGAAAAAAGATTGCCCAGTCATGTGTATAGCATGTCGTGTTAACGTGTGCTCCTCTAGTATTATGATCTAGTTAGATAGGGGTTTGAATCCTGCACTTGACTTGTGTGTGGGCTCCTTGGGAAGGAGCAACATTTTCGGAGAGTAGTAAAACACCTTAGAAGTAGTATACTAATCACTGTCAAGTCTGATGATGTCACCATCCTACAAATATACCTGTGGAAAAGTGATTTCCCAGTAATGTTTATAGCATGTCGTGTTAATGCATACTCCTCTTGTATCAGGAAGTAGTTAGGTAGGGGTTTGAATCCTGCACTTGACGTGTGTGTTTGTGTGGTCTCCTTGTGAAGAAACAACCCTTTTGGAGAGTAGTAAAACACTTTAAAAGTGGTATACTAATCATTGCCAAGTCTGATGATATCACCATCCTACAAATATACCTATGGAAAAGAGATTTCCCAGTAATGCGTATAGTGCATCATGTTAATGCATACTTCTCTAATATCATGAAGTAGTTAAGCAGGGGTTTGAATCCTGTAACTGTTTGTGCGTGTAATTAGCCTTGGAGAGGAGCAACCTTACTGTAGAGTCGTAGTACACCTTACAAGTGGTATACTTATCTTTACCAAGTCTGATGATGTCACCATCCTGCAAATATACCTGTGGAAAAGAGACCTCCCAGTAATGTGTATAGCCTGTCGTGTTAATGCGTACTCATCTAGTATCATGAAGTAGTTTGGTAGGGATTTGAATCCTGCACTTGGTGAGTGTGTGTGACAGTGATGGTCAATGTGTTGTGGATTTTGCTTTTACTACCGTATGACATATCATTTGGCATTGCACATGTGAGGTAGCTGTGAGGCAAATACATATACGTACATGTTACCTCAATTATTGCATGTGTGGGAACCCTGCCTTATCCAAGAACACAGCTGTCATCTTTGTCAAACTGTGCTGCTTCTTCCCAGACTTTAGGTCACAAGTGTATGCTTGTGACAAGGCCAGCCACTGCAGTAATGCCTGGCCTAGGTCATCCGTGTCACACACACTCATTACGGTTTCTATTGAATTGTGTGAGTGAGGGTTTATGGCCGAGGTATATGTCAGACCTGTTCAAATGCAGCAAAGTCTGTCAATGATGACTATTCATTATAGGTGTACGGCAACCTTTGTGAACATGCATGCAGTCCCCTTATTGCTTATGTGATCCACCGAGGGATTTCAAAATACCTTAGGGAATGTGATTATCAAAGGAGAGATGACGTAACATTAGGTTGCATGTACACATCAGTACCTGTTCATCATGTTGGTGGCTACTACCTATGTGGTACTGTGGGGATACTATGTTCTGTAAAGGAGGATGACTATGCTTAGTTTGGCCTATAGCTTTACAGCATGGGTTTCCCACTAAGCTATCACACATATACAGAACTCTGACACATTCACCAACACATTCACCATCACACTCAGTCAACCTCACATAGCAATTATTGCAACAAGTACATGTGGGTGTGTATCGCTTCATAGGTAGGTAATAGGATATTGGCACTAGGGCCTATAGAAGTCTAGCCATACGCTACCCTGGCCTTTGACACACAGGTAAGTACATTTCACATGGCCCTGTCAAGCTGAGCCACAGAGGTGATTCCAGAGGTGTATTTCCTATCTCCCATACATTCATCAGGATTATTTCTGATGACAGCTAATTAGGGGCTTTGTTTGCTATTGATAGGTGGTTTGTTCCAGAGTATGGGATGTCTCTGAGATAGGAATCTATCCCTCCAGCATGTGCTGTCTATTGAGGTCACAAGGTTTAGGTCCATAGAGTGTGTAGCTCATAGGGATTGTGATCTGTCTACGTGGAGCATGTCTAACAGCTCTGGGTTTGACATAGCTTAGTATGTTAGACAGAGGTCACCTCTGTGTAGGTGGTATGCAGCACAGTCTAGCTGTGGGTTTGTGAGATGGTCTACATAGGGCATCTGTTTGAGGCTGGTATTACTCTTTGTGAGGTATGTCTGCATCGTTTCCAGTTGCTGTAGATGTCTTGGGAGGTACATACCGCATGGGGCATTGTACTCAATAATGAGCTTTATGTGTGATGCGTAGAGGGGAACACTGACCTATATTTCCCTGGATGACACACCTTTTGTGATGACGTGTGCCACGTAGACAGAAGACATGACTAGTGTGGCACTGTGATTATCAAAGGGGTGACTACTGTCCACCTGTGTCCCATGGTCTCTTATCACACCTTTGATGTTAAGTAGACTACCACCTATGTGGTAGTTCATAGGTACAGAGTCTTTGCAAGAAGGTATGTCAATGCAGTGTCAACATTAAGCTTGGGTCCATGTCTTTGTCACCAGGCATCTGTTGCAATAAATATCAGTAAATATGACCCTGTCTCTCTCTCTCTAAATATAAATATATATATATATATATATATATATATATATATATATATATATATATATATATATATACACACACACACACACACACACACATATATATAAACATCCATTGGTGTACATGTAGATATACATATAGGCACATATACAGTCCACCTTTCATGGTGGGGATATCAATCATGCAAAGGTTGTGAGGTATACCGTTATGTCATAATATTGCTACAGTGTTGTGTGGAATGCATTGAAGGTGTTCTCAGCCCATGTAGCTTTAGCAGGCCTCAATGGCTGCAACAGTACAAACCTGACTAATCATAACCACAGCATTTAACCACCACATGTCATATAACAGCACTGTATGCTGTCTTGTTTGCCACACACTACAACCTACATAGACATATGCACATAACAACCTTCAACAACATATATATGTCCACCCTTCACAAACAGTTGCAGTATGTTCCTTTCTCTATGCACTTGTACAGATGCTAATATATCTGACACAGACAGATCTCTCCATATCTGTGTGCCATACACACACATGGTCCACACTGTTGTAAGTTCATGTACCTCACAGCTGACCTGTTGGGCCTTGCTGCAAGATGAACAGGTGTCACATGTGAGCACACAGTAATATTAGAGGGTGTATATATAGCTGCAAATGCTAGATTAACATACTAGCCTGGTACAGCTGTTGCCAATGCTAAGCTACACATCAATATGACTATCATGCATTTGTTACTCTGTCACATCCATGTTTATATAACCGTATGTGCTACTCCTACAAACAGACATTGTACACACTACTGTGCAGAACACAGATAACATGGATCAGATGTTTGACATTTAATCATGAACTACATATGTCACAGTCATATCCCACTGCACACAGCTACACACTGATGTCTCTATGCCACTAGTTATGCAGGGCATCTGTGCATGGATACGTACTGCTGCCACATATGGATGATTCAAACTATGTAGAGTACTCTTCATAAACATCTACTACAGTAAATACATAGCTGTTACATACCTTACCTTTGCATGTGTTCGCATTCCTCTGCTTCATGTGCCTTGTAATAGCTTTTCTTTTTATAGCTTATGATTTTCTTCAAGATATATATTTTTTTCAATATGATTATTCTTCTTTTCAATATATTATTACTTTTGCAATATTATTTTTCATTATATTTTGTTTTCAATATATATATATTTTTAATATATTTTTTTTAAATATATATTTTTTTCAATATTTATTTGCAATATATTTTTCTTTTTAATATACTTTTTTCAATATATTTTTTTCAGTATATATTTTTTCAATATATTCTTTTAGTTTTTCTTTTTTTTTTTGCTATATATTACTTTTTCTTTCAATATATTTGTGGTTGATCTCTTTTCTTTTTTCCTGCTGCTGTTTGCTGCGTCTGTACGTCTCTCTCTCTCTCTCCCTCCGTACTTGCAATGAAGTGATTGCATGTGTGGACAGCAAGTACAGCCTGCTTTTATAGGCATCTGCACATGTGCATGTGATGGCCTCTGCACCAATTGGTGGCCACCATTTGGCAATTGCATGCAGCCTGCTGTGTGGTACTTGCAGTACTCACTGTCATAGCAACCCAATACTATAAATTGCTAAGTCAGGTAGGCATAGCCCTTTCAGCTTTCCAAAGTGGGGACCATGCTTGTTTGCTGTGGACACCGTTGTGTAAGTCAGAAGGTTGGTATACTTCTCATAACTGATGCTAGGGGTGTAGCCAGTGATTTGAATGTTGTACTCAGACCTGAATGTTGCCACTTCCAGTACACAGTTGACAGTGTAGAATTGTACTCACCTCTACAAATGCTAACACAAGATACATGGGATTATGTATTTTCTTTTCTACTTATACAATTAGCTGGCATACATACATACTTATTGAAATGTTTTCATTTTGCACATGAACTGTTTGGGAACTGCTGTACTGTAGATATTAATGTATTCACTTCTGCACAGTTTGTGCTTTTTCTTTTGTTGACATTATCACAGGATATTCATGAAAACTGGACAAGTCCAGTACTGAGTATGCCTACCTACATCATTGCTGTACCTTGAACACACAGGTATTTTGTACATTTGGGTGGGGATTGTCCTGCTATGATACTGTGTGGGGGTTGTAAAGTGCTGCTGTAACATTATTTACTGCTAGAATGTCTGGTTCTGTTATCACAGTCATGTAATGCAATTCCACAACAACTGCTGGTAAAGTTCCACAGAACAGGTTTTGTGTTATGGCATTCCCTATCTTTCCTTTACATTCACACATTCTGATGCATGATATATATATATTTCAGCAACAACCTGCTATATATCTACTGTGGCCTAGTGGTACTTCATGCAGTCTAGTGTGTACAAGGTCCGGGTTTCGAGACTGACAGTGGTGTTTTATTTTGCTGCTGAGCAGAACAAGGCCCCTCACATGTAGGGTGACTAAGGCACTTTTAAGTAGTTGTAAGCGGGTCTGCATGGGTTTGCGCGATGCTTAGTAATACTAAGCTAAGTGCACACAAGAGCAAACTCACGCAAACCTGCTTACTACTGCTTAAAAGTGCTTACTCACGCTAACCCATTGGCCTCACCCTGGAATGCAATGTGTAATTGGACACAACATTGCTGTGTAAGTATTAAATGCTCTGCAATGTCCTGTGCACCATCACTCACAGGTATACATACAATGGCTGGATGTGTACCTGTGTGTCACATAGATGTCCAGCGGACATTTGTGCAAAATGGACAGCTATGTACGGGGTGTAATTTTTTTGTGGGAGCAGACTGCCCATTTTTTTTTCAGGTGAGAGTGGAATGTGGGGTAGGGGAAGTAGGTATATTTTGGGAGGTAGGTTGGGGAGGTAAACAGACAAGACAAACAAGAAGCATACAGGGGTAGAATATGACACATGGGGTGGGTGAACACCATTGATGGGGAAGGATGTTTGGAAATCACAAGCCCATGAGCCCACAGATGGCAACAGTGGAACTGAGATCCCCACCCATGGGCAGTCACCACTGCACCTTCACAGCCCAGAGGGTGGCTGTGCTGGGGGCTACGTAGGAGGGGCAGGCTCACCCGTGAGTCACGCCACTCTTGCCTCGAGCTGGCATAGAGGATCAGTGACTGAATGCTCGATCTCCCTACGCACCACAGCCTGGACCATTTGAAGGGTGATAGGTGGCCCTCCTCTGGCCAAGCTTGCAGGGGGAATGAGCCCCATCCACTGCAGCACTTCCACCTGAAGGTGGCACAGGGCCAACTGAGGAGGAGGTCCCGGGCTGGGCACTGGACCTGCTGGTGCCAGGTGCTATCGCCAGCTGAGGTGGGACAGGTGGGTCCGCTGGGACCGGCCTTCCCATATGTTCTGTGTTTAGGACAATTTAATGACAATATGGGTTGGTAACAGCCAACAGTATTCCAAATTAGTTGTAACAGCATTCAGTAATATTCCCATTAACCCAACACACCAGAGTTCCAACAGTTGAACAGCAAGCATAACACATGCATATATAGAATAACAGTGAACATTCCAACAGCATGCAGGATTGATTGGTGGCAATAGGCCACCAAGATTGTGGTGTTTGAACAGGGCACATGCATCAAAGTAAATGCAGATATTTATAAACCAATAGGACATATGTCCCAACAAATGTTTTGAGATTACACATACCCAGTGAGGTGTGGAATTGCATTGTTTATGCACATACAGTAGGGTGTAAAAAGATACCTCCATTAACAACTTATATGAACTTATAGTTTACACTACATTCCTATTGACTGCAAGTATATATTCCCTACATGTATTATTACACTAGGCAATGTGCATTACGTTGTGAAATGTGTTTTGCTAGTTCCTTATATACCTGACCTGTATCTGACATACAAACTGTCCAGGATGCACATGTTACTGCTATGTATTTATTTATTTTATTTATATTTATATGTCTACATATCTGGATGTGTTCAGGTGACATTATCAGTTATATTTTAACAGCCCCCTACATTTCTAGCAGCACACTGACATTTCTGGTGAACACAATAACAAGCTACTCATGTCCCAGATTTACCTATACATGCCAGCCTTAAACAACAGTCAAGGACTGTATATATGCTTAAGAGATACTGGCACTCCCTTCGTCCACTTTCTATGGGCCTACCCAAGTGTGGGTTGACAGCGCTTAATACAACACTACTATTTCTATACTGCAAGAGTACATCAACATTTCGAAGAAAGTTACACAGACACACTACAGGAGTTATACCTTTATTAATTACATTACACACTTTTCTAGTGGCTCTCTCATTTATTTGATATTACAGTGCATGCAGATGTCTTATTCAAGATGTATTATACCTTCATTTATGGTTTACAACACTCTTTTTCAGGCTCTCTCACTTATTTTATATAACAATACATGCAGAGAAATAATTCAGGACTTATTATACCTTTATTAATGGGTTACAACACTCTTTTTCAGGCTCTCTCATTTATTTTACATAACAGTACATGCAGACAGGTTATTCAAGCCTTATTATACCTTTATTATTGGGCTACGACACTTTTTGTCCGGCTCTCTCACTTATTTTATCTAACAGTACATGCAGAATAATTACTAACCTGCCTGGTGGTGCAGCCTTAGCAGCCTATCTGCATAGGCTTGCTGATTCGCAGCACGGACACCTGCAGCTGTGAAGTAAATGAAGTGATATTGAGACATATACCTATCCATACTATCGACTACACTAGCAATTTTTACATACTTCCTTCCATGGCTACCTACACAGTAGTGGGGCATTTTGCATCCCACGGGTCTCCTGTATCCATTGGTTCAGTTGGTCCTGCTTGCGTCTCTTCAGGTCTGCATGGTGGTATCTAACCTGCTCACCAGTCCGAGGGACGCCTGTGGCACTGGTGAGTTCATGTGCGAGACGGTTCCAGGCTTCTGCTTTGTATCCCATGCCCTGGAACTGGCCCTGCAGGAGTCTAGCATCATGATGATGGATGAGGAGCTAAACCATCACTTTTGACTTCTCAATGCCCCACCGTTGCGCTTGGAAGTGAGAGCCCTCTCCGACACCAGCCATTGCTGCCTGCAGATGGGAGCTACAACCAGTTATGGCAAGTATTCCCACCTATGGAGCTTAAATATGCCTCATTTCCCACACTTATTTGTGATTGGCCGGATTTGAAAATTCTCAGCTGAGTGCACACCTGCTTAGCACTGGGTAAACTTTGATTAATATGTTTGTGTGTGTTGACAGTCCATGAACATCAAATGCTGTCATGGCTTAGTGGATCAGTACTGTGATTATGGTGCACACTATCCCGGGTTCAAGGCCTGTCATTGCTTTTTATTTTATTACTGGCCTGACCGGTAGGAGGTGTGGCTGTGTTTAGCCGACTTTGCTCAACTTTGCCCAATGTTGCTCTACGTTTACCGACATTGCCCTATGTTGCCCAACATTGCACTAGTTAGCGCGGTGCACAGCTTTGCGCAAACAAGTTTTGTTTGCACTAGTTGGCGCACTGCACAGCTCTGTGCAAAGCCATTGCGCTAGTTAAAGCAGTGCTAAGCTATGAGCAATTATACTTAAATGTGCTTAATACTGGCAAACTTTGCTTAGCAGTGTTTCACACTGCTTAAGATACATTACTTATAAATTTATCAGTATGCATGACCATTTCACCTTCTTATATATATAGAAAATATCGTTCACTACTACATAGGCCATTTCAATGCATTGTACTAATATTTAAAAGGTAAATGTCAGGAATTAATTCATTGCACAGATTTACTACAGAAAATGGGAAGGAGAGTGGTGGGACTCGAACCGGGAATGCCTCCTCTTTGTGTGATGGCTCTACCACTACGCTATTGCTATTTGGCTTCATTTGCATATAAGTAGTTTATTATCCTCTTCGATTTCTGAACTGCTAACTGTAGCTAAGCAATGGGCAAACCCACGCACACACGCGCAAATATGGGCAGCTATATTGGGAATCAGAAAAAAAAAGTTTGACTTTTTATTATATTTGTACACAGGTTTGGAATGTGGGGGAGTGTAGTGTTGGAGATATACACATTTGAGCGGACTCGCTCATGTTTGGCGGCATTTGCTGTTTAGGCACTTGCAGGGGCATGGATATTTGGACTGCTCGGCAGTCTGACATGCCCCCTGCACTTGTGCACACTTCGTGTTGGACTTAGAGTTGAGTCAGTGCGCCCTCATTCATATGCATGACGCACTGACGTTATACTCTTAGACGGCAGTCTACAAGGAAGACTTAGTTAGTCTTACATGGAGGATTAGTGAATCCCGGCCTGTATGTATGCACCTGTTTTACTCAATTAAACTTTTATAATATGCTCCTATTAGCTAATATGACTAAAATTATATTTTTTATTTTTTTCTTGGATTATTACATCATTTTGCATTTCAATGCTTTAAAAATTGTTTTAACACTGCTTGAAGCTTGTTTTAACATCTGCAATTTTTTTTTATGCTTAAAAGTCTTTACTTGATCATAAAATTCCCGCCTAGTCACTTTTCTGGGGGTTTTGACAAATTTTGTGATAAGCTTGCTCTCCTAACAGCTTCAGATAGCGTCCATACATGTGAGCAACAACTTGCAATGTCCTCCAGGAAGTAAGTGTGACCTTTGAACCTGTTTCTCTTCACTGAACTCTTACAGCCAATTGAATTCAAGAACAGACATTTGAATAGTGTTTTACTCATTTAATTACTATTTTTAACTAAAAAGCTTGTATTTATTTTAAAATAATTTATTTAATCTGTAATGTGTGTATATATATATATATATATATATATATATATATATATATATATATATATTTATTTATTTATTTAAAGTATTATAAATAGCTTGTTTCTAGTGTGAACGTTTATAAATGCATTTTTCCTCTGCTTAAATAGCATAACATACCTGTATTTATTTATACTAATTAATAATAAAGTAAAGTCATTTCATTTTATATGTTTAGCTAAATAATTCTAGCTTGTTATGTAGAAAAATGTTTGATAATCAATGTATATATAGTAGTGTGAATTGATTCTTCCCTTTTATATGTTTCTAATGCATATAATGCTGCGGTAGCGTTGTCGCCTCACAGTAAGACACTGTCCAGTTCGATTCTCAGCTAAAGCGTCTTCTGCGTGAAGACATGTGTGAATGGGCATACCTTTTTTGAAGGTTGTGCATCAGGGCTGGTAACTCGGCACGTAAAAATCAACTACCAATCATTAGTGGACCGGAGTTCCGCTGTGGCGACCCCTAACCGGGAAAAGCCGAAAGACTCAGCAACAACAACTAATGCATATACTGTTTCCCTTCTGCTTGCTGTCATTCTGCAGTGGTTGAGAATGGTCACCAGGTGTGATGAGAGAGTTAGTTTATGGCTTCTATGAGGAACATAGCAAGCCTGGATTTAGTATATCCATGAATAAGGTTGCTCAAATGTACAGTTTGTTTTTAATTTCAAAGTTTTTGTATTGTCCATAACAGCTTTAAATGTGGTTTTTAGCATAATAGACTAAGAAAAACACTTTTCCATTTTACTTAAAACAGCAATTTCTATTAAATCACAGCATTTGATATTTTAAATGTCACTGGGTTGAACAACCCTATGAAAAGGAGTAGCGTTAACAAACATTTTTTTTCCAAAATCTCTTTATTTGAATTTTCAGATATTAACAGCGATACATCCAGTCAAACACACAAAACAAGCAGTATATACAAAAAGGAAAGATTAAAAAACTAATAACACAAGAAATATATATACACTATATACAATCAAAGTCACTACATCATCAAATGAAGTATAAAAGGTTTTTAACATCACTTAAGAAAGTGAGGGACAGTATAAGGGACATATTTTATGAAGAAGATAAATATAGAAATTCAACCACTTATACTTAATGTAATCAGGGATTACAATTAGATATATAAAGAGGAAAAAGGGAAAGAAGAGAAAAAAGGGGAAAAAAAAGAAAAACTAAAAACTAGTTATAATGCAGTTATTGCATAATACAAATTTGTCTTATCATGTCAGTGTACAGACTATATTTCTTTGTTAAGAATTTCATCTAGTAAGTAACTCCACAGCTATATTGCACATTAACATGACTTAACTTCCAAAAATAAAAAAACATGTCCTTATCACGATGTGTGCCCTTATTAAATTTTATATCACTAAAAATGTCACATCTCCAATTACATGGGAAGGCTTTAGCAACCTTGCTATTAAATATATCTCATCTCACAAACTAGTTTATACAAAAAAAAAAAAAAAAGAAGCGTTAACAAATATCTAACTTTATGTAAAGCTGATTTTGTGTTTATACAGGAATCTCACTTGTTACCAGAGGATTAGGGGAACTGCACAGAGGAGAGACATTATTGATATAGTAAGGAAAGCATGCTGGCACAGTTGCTTATGGTTTAGGATTTTTTTTTTTTGTTCTGGGATGAATATTCCGTGATGAGAGCTGCAGGTCTTTTAGTAGGGATACTCTTTGGCCCTCTTCTAAAGGAACCTTGACCGTTGGATGGGAGATAGGAAATTCATCCCGGGGATCACATCAGTCACCCTGCTAGAGAGGGGTCCAGGGAAGTAAATACTGTGGGAAGAAATAGCCAGGGAATTGTTATGGCTAGGCTTATATAGGCCCAAGGGCCGATAGCCTAGTATCAACATATGAACCTATGAACCTATTTAAGCAAATTAACATTCAAAGATTATAAGATTTTGATAAGTTCACACTTTAATAACGAGAGAAGAGATGTCTTAATTTTATGTAAAAAATCAGTAAGAATACCAGAAATAGTAGATTCGTATTCAAGTAATGATGGTATGCTTGCATTAGTTATATTAAGACTGGATACAAAGATGTATACTTTCATTAATACCTACTGGATACCTGGTATAGGTACAAAAATTGTGAAAAAACATTTGGACACTAAAGCATCACTGTCTAAAGGTGAAATAATATTAGCAGGTGAGTTAACTGTATCTTGTCCCCTACTGATACTACAAGCTCTAAGCCCTTCAAGATATCCCCAATAGCTAAACACCTGAACAATTATATAAAAAATAGGAACCTAATTGACATTGTATAAAAGTACTGTCTTCCTTGAAATATTTTCATTATTATTACAGGTTCTGCACACAGACCAACACAGATAAAGTCTTAGTAACTAGTATCTTACTATCTAAAATAGATAATGTGGTGTTGACATCATGCCTTATGTCCAACCACAACACTATCACCTTTAATATAACACTTAACACAGATTTATTAAACTTTTGCCAAAGATTACCTGCTTTTTTAATAAAAGCAAAAGGATTTAAATAATGGTTTCAAAATGAAATAAAACATTACATGAATTTCAATAATAATAAAGAGGTTTCAGATATGCTGCTATGGGACACTCTAAAGGTGGTATTATATGGCAAAGTTAAAAGTTGGTATATAAACAAAATAATGGGATAAAAAAGCAGCAGCCATACAAAATGAAATTGATAAGGTAAAACTAAAACTTACACCAGATGATAAATCTGCACTAACCAATATATATATACATTGAATAAGGAATAGCAAGATATCATGCAGCACAATTTTTGTAAATCTATAAAAAATCAGATTGTAGTCTTACTCAATCAATCCTAAGAGTCTCCACAAGATTGTGATTACAGCCAAATACTTAAATGAAAGAAATCATATCAAAGAAATGATGTACACTAGAAACAACCAGACTATTAGAGTTGCAGACTTAAAAAAGTATTATGTTTCAAGAAGCATTATGAGATTATTAATAACAATAATAATCCACCTACAAATGGCAATAAAAGTATAGATGGCTTGTTAACAGATAACATTCAGAAGATATCTAAGCACAACAAAAACAATATAGATCAACCCATTTTTTTCAAATAATTGAAAGAACAAATAAAAATCTCAAGTAAAATAAAGCACCAGTACTAGATGGTCTAATCCTGGAATTTTATAAACTTTTACCAGATAATATATTAAAAGTTTTATTCAACACATTTCAGGAAGTCAAAACCACAACAAATGTCCCAGCCTCTTGGAAATATTACATTATATTACATTTCCCATTTTAAAACCTAATAAAGAACCCAAACTATGTACATCATACAGACCAATATCCCTACTGAACATAGACTACAAGAAATGTATATCTATCCTCGCTGATAGATTAAATAACATACGTCCAGAATTAATTCATGAATATCAAACTGGTTTTATTAAAAAACAGAAAGGTACTAGATAATGTCATTAGACTACTCTCCTTAATAGACCCAGTGAATAAAAAAAATATTAGATTAATTTAAAAGCTATATGAAAATTCAGTTTCTTATGTAAAGATTGGATCTTATTATCTGGTCCATTTGAGATATTAAAGGATACTAAAAATGGATGCCTCCCTTCTCCATTACTCTTTTCCTCGCTATGGAATCTCTTGTGAATTGCATTAGGATTAATGACAATGTTAAAGGATATAAAACATCAGACAAATTATCCCCTAAGATACAACTGTTTACTGACGATCTAATAATAACTTCTAATGACTGAAAATTCAATTGATCACCTGTTGAACAATCTAGCCTTTTCTTGGAAATATTTCTGGATTAAAATTTAATCACAGTAAGACTCAGACACATATAAAGAAAAATCTGAAATTGAAATCAAATAAAGTTATAAATTGGGAGGGTACACACATTAAATATCTAGGTGTCCTTATTGAATCAAAGTATAAAAAAATCACTCACAACTAATGATCAACATCTTGTAAACTCAGTTGCAAGTTTAATAGATAACTGGAACAGACTGTTCTTCACATTCGAAGACAGACTAACCCTAATTAAAATGATATTGCTACCCAAGATTTTATTTGTTAGCCAAGCCTTAATACTTCCCCCACCCATTATAACTAAAAAGAAAATAAATAATATTCTACTTGTTCCTCTAGCTCCCCAAAAAGCCAAAAATTTTACTTATTTGGCATACCTCAAGCTGGAAAGGGAGAGTAAAGGGTTTCTAAACATTGATTTTTATCTAAGTTCAGCAATTATTAATATAATGTTGCTTTGGAATAATACTTCTTATTTATCATATTGGAAGTTAATTCATGAAAGCTTACTTTTGATTAATAATAAGACATTGCTTGAACTCTACCTGCAAATACACAGAAACATCTTTATCTGGATCTTGAAAATATATATTCAAAATAAGAAGCTGACAATTGTTCTTATATCTCTTACAAGCCAAATATTATTGTTGTTTAAAAGGCTTATGTTTTCTAATCAACTGATCAAAAACCTAATAATAATTATTTTCCTAACTGCTTTCACAAATGAGTGCTTGATATCTTTTGATATCTGGAAAATGCTGGAGTTTAAGACTGGAATCAATTTCTTTCAGCTGATAAAATGAACTCTGCAGACTATTTGATTTCTAGATATAGTTTACAGAATTGTAATTGGCTATACATCCAAACTTGCAAGGAATTCATACTTACCAAGCTTATATCCTCACTAGAGGCATACAGTAAGAGTACCCCAAAAATCTTAGATTTCATCTCAACCATTATTAATGGTGCACTTAAGAATACCTCTTACATATCTATAATTTATAAAACCCTCAGAAAATATTTTGGTAAAACATATTTCTTTTTGGAATTAATCTAATAAAGTAAATGGACAAGAATTCTCAACAAAGAATACTCTTGCAAAGATGATTTTTTTACACCACACAGATTAGCACTAATATACAAGAAAGATGAAATAAAATGGAGATGTGGACATCTTGATGCTGACTGGATACACATGATTGTTAATTGTAAACTAATCTCTCCATTTTGTTTACATTTTATGTAACTTTGTAAAGCTTTATGGAATCATAACTGTATAATTTCTGATTTTCTTATTCTTTTCAATGTTCCTGTTCCTGACATCATCCCTAAAAAACAAATATTTTTACTATGGTCAATTTTTTTTCCATAGCAAGGAAAATTGTTACTAAAAATTGAAAATCTCAAACTATTCCTATCTTTAAAATTGAATTTGTTCATCTAGTAAAGTCTATCTGTAAAGATGAGATTGCTACTATAAAATCAGAACAAATACAACCCATCATTTAATTGCTTGTAAGAAATTGTTTAATCTCTTAAAAAATATTAAGTGTTCTCCTATGTATACTAATCTTTTTTTTCTGTTATGGGCACTGTATATAATTTATTGTGTTCTATTCCTGTTATTACATCATTAAATTGCTGTTTTATAAAGTAAATAAAAACATTTTTGAGAAAAAAAGTAATATGAATCTTTTTGACTGCAGTACAATAGTAAAGGAGAGAAAGTAAGTTATATTGTAAAGCTTTTGGACAAACTGTTAAAATTCTTCTTGTTGTCAGTTGTGTTTCAGATTAGGTTACAATCCTCCATCTTTTCTAATGTATACATCAATGCATATAATGCTGTTTCAAACTTCTAATAAAGAATTTTCTAAACAAAAATACAGCTATACAAAAAATGGTCAGAAAGTAAAACTAGAAAAACACTAATACATACAAATAAAGAAGAATCTTACAGCAGAGTCTAACTCCTTATGGACTTTCATTTAGCTAAGTTTCTTGAGAAATTTCAAAGTGCTTATAACGTATAATATTTCTCAGTAAATTTCCAAAAGATATGTAATAGGCTAGAAAAATTAACTTTCCTACTACTTATTCTTCAATTTACTTGGGGCAATTATCAGTGGTAAAATGTTCACTAACATAAACTGTGTGGCATAATTTCTAAAAGAGAGTTTGTGACTTAGCAAAATTCTACAATCAGTATTAATGATATTTTGTTTTTGAAAGTTAGGTAAATTTATTGAAGACACTAAATTATGTGCAAGCACTCAAACATGACATAAGCAAATTTATTTAATGGATTCATGGTAACTACTCAAAATTATTATGATCACTTAGAAAAAAATATCAAAAAACAAAATTAACGCTTAGAAAGGTCGACTTTCAACTAAAACACAAAAAAGAGAATTTTTCAGTATGCAAGCCCTCCCAACTACATGTAAGAGGACCGTTGCTTTTCCAAATGCACCTAGCCCTGGGTTTGTCAACTTTGGGGATAAGTGGAGCATTTCCTTACCCCAATGGTTCATGATCTCAGCTTTGTATGACTAATGCATGGAATTAAATGGGCTTGACTAGTTCTAGTTGACTGTTTCCTTTCCAGTTAAATTTGCATTGATTAACTCCATGCGTCCATTATATAAAATATAATTTTAATATAAACATGCAAAGATATATTTTGTATTTGACATCTACTGATACTTCCTATGCCTATCAAAACTTAGAAATGTACATATGCAAGCTCTTAACTTGCATATACAGAAATGTACACACACACACACACACACACACACACACACACACACACACACACACACACACACACACACACACACACACACACATACTACAGATATCATACTTCTTGCACATCACATGACATGCAAGTGCAAGTTGTACTATTGCAATTGTAAAATAATTTAATATAAATGAGTGCTAGGACATTACACTAAATTCCAGACATTACAGGCAGTGATGTAAAAGATGAATAGTTATGTCACCAATTCATAAGCAATTTATTCATTTATTTATTTACTCATTTATTTATTTTAGCAGTCTAACAGGAAATTGCACTTATGTGTTTGCATTCTAATTTTAAGTATCCAGATCAATACTATAATTATATTTAATTATAATTGTTTCTATCATACCTATCACTAAACGTTATATGGCGTTACACAGAAACTAGATTTATATGGTCTCTTAAGTATAAGTACGTTCTCAGGGATGGTCTAACAAGGAAAACAATGTAAGATGATATGGCACACTTTATACATGCTGGAGTTAAAAATGCTTCCCAAATAGCCTTGTGGCCTACTTATTTTGTTCTTAAGGACATTCCCGTTATATGTTTTTTCTTCAGGAGACAATATCTTAACAAAGATTTTGAACCTGTTGTTCTGTATTTAATGTCCAGTCAGGAATTATTCTGGAAATAGATATACAGTATTTAAATTAAATTACTGTCCGTGACCATGATTATAAAGAGATTGTAGTCAGCACTTCAGATTAACACAAGTATACAAAACAACATGATTATTTGTAACACCCTGCTCACACTTAGTATTAGTAAAAAAAAAAAAAAAAACACATAGATTATCTTAGAACTGCCCACTGGAGAACTGGCAGGAAGACGTTTATAATTGTGCCCATCATTAAAAACTGTCCTTCTTTTTGGCAACAGTCCAAGTAGCAATGTTGCCATACCTCAGAAAAAATTTTGATTTTATGAAAGCTTTAACATCAATAAAAAAGGTGTATCTGTACAACTGTAAATGGATATTTTAGCACCCTGAGCTACTGTTCTGTTATCAGGTGATCCCCCATCTCTAAGATGAGAAGCAAAAAATAAAGGAAAGAAACTATTTTTTTCCATTTTATTTTTAAATATAGTAAACAAGCAGTTTGCTATGGATTATATCACTCAAAAGTGCAGAAGTGCTTCAGCTCTGACTGCAAAGGCATTATCACCATTCATTTCTGAATGTCAATACTGCACTAACAACTGATTGGCATCTGTCAACTGTACCACCTAACACCTCATTTCAGGGGAGATTTCCCCCTTAGCTCTACTCTAGCTGCACTTTTTCTTATCTGTCACTCATGTGTATGCTGTCATTTTCCAAAAAACAGGGTCTTATTTTTTTTGCCATTTTAATTGATGCATTCAATACTATAATTTCAATAACAAAGCATAATACCAGTTGAAAATCACTAGAATGCTACAACAGAGATAATTTCATACTTTTATAAAACTGGGCTAAAGTCCAAGTATGCTACAGTAAACTAAGGATCCCATCCAATTATCTGAAACAATCTTAAAATTACTACTAAATCTAATCATTAATGGTTAACATATTAACAAAGTTTTGCCAGTGATTAAGAAGTAAACCTTGTATAACCACTACATCTACAGCTACCTAAAGCTAGAAAAATACACATGAAGCATTGCTCTGTCATTTATAAACACGGGAATGTGAGTGTAGAGAAATTCATAAGAATTTTCATATAAATCAATAACACTTGAATAATGCTGTACAGTGCAAATGTGGTTTAAATGACTGAACAGCTTCCTTCTTACTTCACTATTCCAATGATGTATCTTCTTTTGTCCTTTGTAATGTAATGGAGGACAAGTGTAGCAGTGAGAGGAATACTAAAATGAAATCCCAAGCAGATTGCTCTTTAATCCTTGCAAATTCCTCTAAAGTCAAAATGTAATTATACAGAGGGTAACTCTGTTAATGCCTGAAAAATACTTGACAATTAGTGGTCAGCTTAATTAAGCAAACTGCCTGTCACAAAGCATCTTATACATTTCCACCTTTCCTTCAGACTAATTACTTTGATGTAAGCTATGGCACTTCATTTACTGTTATTGAGTCTGCTGTTCAGCTATGCCAAGCCTCCAAGCTTATAGGTCAGCAAAAGGTGCATTTAGAAATGAGAACGAGGGATGAGTTCACTGCACATCACTCGTTGATAAAAATCATTTTAATAAAGTTGTTTTGATCCATAATTATTTCCCAGCATAGAGTGTGCTGAGTTCAGAGAACTTATCTTCTTTAGAGAATACATTTATGATGTTCACTGCACATTCATCAATAAGCAATTTACTCATTGCAGTGTTTTACAATATCATACTTTCCTTTCTTTATTATGTCCAAGGAATAATTAAATATATATATATATATATATATATATATATATATATATATATATATATATATATATATATGTGTGTGTGTGTGTGTGTGTGTGTGTGTGTGTGTGTGTGTGTGTGTGTGTGTGTGTGTGTGTGTGTGTGTGTGTAGGAGTGAGTGCATGAGTGTGTGTATCTTCTGTGGAAGGCTGGGCGCCGAGCTGGCAACTCGACACCATAAAACTCCACTGCCAATCATGAGCGGACAGGTGATCCACTGTGGCGACCCCTAACCAGGAAAAAGCTGAAAGAAGAAACAATATGTGTGCGTGTGTGTGTGTGTGTGTGTGTGTGTGTGTGTGTGTGTGTGTGTGTGTGTGTGTGTGTGTGTGTGTGTGTGTGTGTGTGTGTGTGTGTGTGTGTGTGTGTGTGTGTGTGTGTATGTATGCCATTTTGTTGTAACTAGATGACTGCAGAAAATACCTTAATAAAGCATTTTTTTCTTTTCAATTGCAAGTAAAACTGAATAGCAGAACTGTAATCCTCTTCAGCTTTTTTCATACTTGCGTGTTAAATGAAATGCATTCAGTCTTTGCATATTGGTTTGTGTCACTCAAAGTTGAATTACAGGCTCCAGACACATATTTAAACATACCTTATTTATTATGAAACAGAAAGAAAAATTCACCCTCTCCTATACATATCATAGCAAAACATGTTTAATAAATGATGCATAATTCATTTTAAATGGATGTTAATATGTGCAGAATCATATATGGCCTCATAATAATCAATGCTTCTCAAGGTAATTAAGAAAGGAATGAGAAGTGGTACAGAAAATGATACTGAAAGCAAAATTCAGTGAAAAACAATTGTTCAGTGAGATTTTATTTTGGAGTTACATTAGTCTGAGAGGCCAGAATTCTCAATATTCCACTGGAAAGGTGTTGATAATAACACATAGATTGATTTTATTTTTTGTTATCTTTCCTTTCTTTCTCTGCAGTTGACACCATTTCCTCTTCTTTTTCAAGTTGTCTACCAGACCCACTTTAGCCTTCCTGGGTTCAAGTAGCCCCTCTCTAGGGCCATTGAGGAGATCATAGACACTGGTGAGGCAGCACACTGCTATATGGGTGTGTGGCTAACCCCCTACCCCCTTGTGGCTACCTTGCAAGCTTGACAGTGTCTGCCTTTGGGATATGCATGCAGTCTTGCATGCTTGTGCAGCCTCCAACCAATAGATATACAACTAGCAGCATGACGATATTCAGACTCTTAATGTTGCTTTTCCAGCACTCAATCTCAACCTTCTGTCCTCCCATCTGGTCTCTCCAGCACCTGTGTCTCTAGTCTAACATGAATTTTCTGTGGTGCAATAAGGGCTTTAGCCCTTTGCACTTTGGGGACAGATTTACCATGAGAACAGTAGCAGCTAAAAAAATAGTCTCAGCCTGAAGTAGTAGAGACAGAGACTGAAGAGTGCCAAAAAAACCTGGAGAATGATGTAAATATTTATCAGCTGCATAAACAAACTGCAGTACAGTCTACCAAGCAAGCATCAGAAAATGACGGCATAATAAAAGAACTCACCATGACCATCTTGATGCCCACTAGAACCCCACCAAAGGCTGTTAAAGCTGAGGTAAAACAGGTCTGTTTCCATGATCATGAAAAATATGATTCAAAACAGTGTAAGAAACTTCTCTGTGTGGAAGATATATTTAGTTAATCACTGTATATTAATCAGATCAGATAATGATAGTAGAAATAGTGAACTTAAAGTCGTGCTAAGTCAACAAAATAATAAAAAATATATAATTTGAGATATTCACATGGGAGATCTTAAAGGAGACATCTCGAATATGCTGGAGAAACGTTAACTCGTGTGGCAATTAAAGCTGAACTCTTTTAGGAAGCCGGGACTAAACTATTACTGTTCACTTAAAAGTGTACTGGAACATAGAAAATTGCCACATTGTTTACATGACTAATTTTATTTTATTTTATTTTATTCTTCCAGTTGGTTTATATTTGGTTCCATCATCATACATTCTTTCTTTTTCTTATTCTTTTTTCCACTTTATGCGAAATGACTTGTAATAATGATGATAACTAATTATACAATAATATTTTTGTAGATAGTTTTCAGAGTTCTTGTACACAGACCTGAAGAAGTCTATAAGGATGAAAATGATCTTTGTTAACAATAGGTTATGGAAATAGAATATGATATTTACAACAGATTTGTTGCATGTAAAGTGTATATGTATATATTTATATATATTTTCAGATTGCCAAAAGGTGTAAGGTTTATATATTTCCAGCCATGTAATATATTGTCATGGATAAAATCAAAGACTTAGAAACCTGGTTAAATAAACGGTGCCACATCATTATTAATTTTATTTAAAGTACATAAGGGTTATATTAATATGACAGCTACAAAGTAGGGCAGAGACAGCTTGAATGTCACACTGATGGGGGAAGGGATGTGAATTTAAAATGTATACCACTAACACTTTGTTTTACAGCACAATAAACTACTCCCTTGCCTGATAAAAAACATATATATAGTTAGAAAGTTTGTGAGGAAACTATTATTCTATTTTTGTTTTACTTGGGAGTGCTTGCCTGTGTACTTAATAAAGGATTTTCCACTGGAAACAGACTGCCTACCCTGCTTGGATTACTTTCAAATACTTAGTAATTCAGTACTATATTTCAAATTATATATTTTTTATTATTTTCTTGACTTTGGACAAGTTTAAGTTCACTATTTCTACTACCATTATCTGATCTGATTAATATACAGTGATTAACTAGCTATATCTTCCACACAGAGAAGTTTCTTACACTGTGTTGTTTTTGGACCGACTATACTTGTTCAGTGGGTTGTTTGAGACTTCGGGGATATCATTGAGATTACTTCTTTTTTGAAAAATGTGATTCAAAGACATTAGCTGCAGTGAGGAAAGATCTCATTATCAGTTAATTTGCATGTTTTTGAATGACCAGCAATTACTGCATGTGCAAATCATTACTTTTGTGCAATAAGACCACGGACAGCCTATGCATTGCATTGACATGGCATCCTCCCATTCACTCTCCTTCATGCATGCAGAAATTCAAGCAAACAGATACAAACACAGACACACAAAATGACACACCTCTTACATGTCCCTGAGCTGACAGAATGTCACTGATGTCCTTTCTTACTTTTGTCCCTGCCCTCATAAACCACAGATCCTTACAGTCACTCAATAATGCCAAATATTAGAATTTATTTTTTTCTTATTGTTCACAAAGTGCATCATGATGCTAGACCTGTTGCTCTATTAACATTTTGTGTGAGTCCAAGTAATGGCTTCACACCTCTGTCTTATGTTATCTAATGATCCTCCCAGCTTTGCACTAAAGCCTTAGTGTGCTCATATACAAGTATGGCAGCAGCCACCACATGGACATGATAATATCCCTCTCAACTGTCTCTGATTTTAAAGATTTCTTCAGATATTGCTGCATATACATGCCCTGTCCGTCATAACTCACAGACTGTTGCAGTCAGAGAATACTGCCAGAAATTAAAGATTCATACTTCTTATAGTGCAAAAAAAATACACTGCAATATAAAGCCTCCTCAGTTACTTTAAAGGATTAAGGCATTGGCTTGACAAACTACTTCCTCTACCAAGAGTATGGGGATCAACTCTCCTCTTTTAATATATTTTTTCAAAGACTTAAGGTAGTATGCAATGGCAGAGTAGAAGGCTAACACTCTACTAAGGAGTGAGATTGCATGCTAAGGATACAGGATTCACAGGATTCTAAGCACTTACCTCCACTTTTTTACTTTACATTTTTTTCAGCACCTTAGAATAAGAACATCTATGCTGTCTAGTTGTAGTGCAGAGGACTTAAGCTCTGCTAAAAAGTTTTTTGGCAGTATTGAGGGCACAGGCTTTGAATCCTTTTAAGTTCCTTTAGGGTACAATATAAAGAGTATGCATGCTGTCTAGTGTTCCCTCCCCACCCCCCAGACCCACTTCCTTCATGTTGCAAAACTTGTTCTGTTAGTATTTGGAATGCCTTTAAGGTACAATATAAAGATTGTTCTGTTGTCTAGTTGTCTAGTCCCCATCCACTGTCAAATCTGAAGTATTTTCTCATTAGCCTAGTCAAATATGTAGTTAAGAAAACACACACACACACGCACACACACACACACACACACACACACACACACACACACACACACACGCACGCACGCATGCATGCATGCACATGCATCTGAGGCCACTCATTCTTATGCCTACATTCACACATGCAGCCACATGCATACAAGCACTCGGACACCCACCACCATCACTTTGCTGCTAAACTCTCTGACACTTACTTCTAACATGATCTCACCTACTTGATGGAATAGTCACACACAGTCATCTGAGGTAACTTATGCTGCCTAATCATTCTTTGATTGACATGACTATGCAAATGGCTTACTGCAGGCATTTCCAGTAGGAGAGAACATAACTAATTAGCATAGGCCACTTGCCTGGAATGCCTCATTAGCCTTTGCAGTGGTCTGCAGAGACATCCCACCATGGTGCTGTAGTACTGCAAGAGGGCTGTCTTTGAAATGGAAATGGGTACCATGAGGGTACAATGGGCTTACTGCTCTTGATGACCTTTCTGAATTTCACCCATAATTAATGTACTGAAATAATTTTAACTTGAATAAAAATCAACTATTATGAAAAATATTTGGCCATGATTATACAGAAAAATATTCCTAATACCCCAATACTTTAAAGCATTATATTCACCAGATTGGGAAAATATTTCAGAAAAACTTAACTCCATGCACTCCTGGTGATGCAAAAGTTAATAACCACAATGCAGGTAGGCCAGTGTTCCAATTTATCACACTCTAAATGCTAGTAATGCATGTCCATTCATGTTTAAAAACTGAAGAACAAGCTAAAGATAATTATAAATAATAACTATGTTTAGCACTGGAGATCACATACATTATACGTGTGACTGAGGGTGTACTGACAATTATGTTTCTGTATTTAAAAGTGTCTTTTCTGGCCGAGGATGGACCTCATACTTCAGTGATAGTCATATACACATGAAGTTATAAACCAGGACCTTCTCAGATCACACACATACATGTTTAACCACTCACTTTATCATGTGTCTGTATAATCAATAAGCATGCCTGACAAGCACTTCTTCCATGGCAAGGATGAAAAAACACCTATGTGGAAGAATGTGTTTTGTCTGTTGTACATAGGATTGTACAAATTACTTTTATCAGTATGTAAAGCCACACAAAAATGTGCCAGGTCAAAAAAATTATACACTCCATACATATCTGCAAAGTTTAATCAACTAATAGGTAGATCAGCTACCAACCTATAAGATAATGTCAAATGTCACATTTCCCTTCCTATTCATAAACTGCATTCCTCTCTGTTTGGCATTGTTACTCTCCATTTAACATTGCACAAACATGGTTGGCATTGTTGTTTGGGTTTGTGCACTAGCCATATCATGTGATAGCATGAATTAGTGCGAAAACACTCAACTGTTGCTGTTCGACCTAGAGCAAGGATCTAGAAAGGAAGGTGCCCAATTTAGGCCTCCAAGATGGGGTGAAAAGGAGTCTAGAATATTTAATGGACTCCCTGCCAAGTGCCACAGTTATAGGCTGTTGCAGGGCAACTATATTGGGTCTCAGTACAAATAACAGGCTTGGCTTAGTCTGGCCAAGGCTATCTCCAGTGTGACTAGCATTCTACATACTGGAGAGCAATACAAGCATGACTGTTATGACCTGAAAAGGTGCAAGCAGGAACAATTCGACTGAGTTTGGGACTGCTGACTTCCCACAGCTGTGTAAGTATACATATAAAGATACTTTAAATTATATGGAAAGCTGGATATAGCAAAGACTGGTATGTATAATACTCTTCTCTTTTTCTCCCCTTTTTCTTTTACGGGCACCCAGGAAATTGTGGTGAACAAGAATGCCCATGCTGAGCATTTGGAAAGACTTAGAGAAGCAAGTGGTATGCATGCAGCACAACATAATATTATTTTATCTGAAGTATTTCTTTTGTGTACATTAATAGCAAATTAAGCAACCATATCTTAGCTATAAAATGAAGCATGCATGTATCAGTCTGTAGCTCAAGCCAACTGTAGGAGTCAACTGTAATACTGTATTCAGATGTTCTGGGCTCAAATCACAGGTAACAAATATATCATAAAATAATTAAAAACTATTACATAATAATTAACTAAATCTGTATTATTTGATGAAGCATATGTGTAGTATATATGTATATTGTAAGGATTAGGATTACTTGGAACAATCAGTCATACTTTGTAGTTGTTAAAAAGTATGCTTAATGTAAAAATAACATTATTTATAGGATACCAATTTAGTGTATGTCACACATGATGTTACTATTTATCTTCTTTTTTAGTTTCTTTTGCCACCCCTTATCTCTCTTTTTATTGTTCTATGTGTGGCCACAACATTCTGATTTCATCAGTTTCTGTCATCTCACAAAATAACTTCCAGCACAGGGAGGTAGGCCAACCAGTGTGGCTCATCCTGCCCCCACCCTCCAATGGCTGTTGCACTGGTGCCCAGCATATCTAGGACCAAACCTGGGAGTACTGGCTCTGCACCCACTGCACTACCTGGGCCCTCCATATCAGGTAGCACTACCCCAACAGCTGGTGCAGTGGTACCCTCCAGGAGTATTCGCAGAAGTGACCAAGAAGTGTGCTGACCAAAAAAAAGCTCAACTAATCCAGCCATTGATAAGATATACTCTGCCCTCACTCCCTCACAGCATCTGGCCTGAAGATCACTAACACAGCTTCCAATTGTTCCTAAAGGGGTGCACTGACCGACAAAAGCTCAACCATTCTAATCATTGATAAGGTATCATACTCTGCCCTCCCTTCTTGACAACACCTGTCCTGAGGATCACCAAAGCAGCTTAGGTGCACTGTATCACACTTGGTTGCTAACTGGTGTTCAAACTTGTCTTCTTTACACTGCTCATTTACTTGGTTTCAGTTTCTTTATATTTTCATATTATCATTTATTTTTCCCTCTTATTATTTACTCTGTCCCCCCTCCTCATGTTATTTTTTCTCTTTGTATTTTTGGTTTCCTTCTTTGTAACTTTACATAATTTATTTATATTTGTCACCCTACACTCTCTCTCTCTGTTTCTCCCTAACCTCTCTCCTCTCATCCTCTCCTGCTCTTTTTTCTTTCTCTTCTTCTCCTGCCTATAATTTCCCAGTGCCCTCACTTCACTCAGGCTCACTCTGCTCCCCTACCCCTGCCCTCTCCCACCTCACTCAACTCCCCTCTTTTTATGTCAACCACTTTTCATGGTTCCCCCCCCACCTCCCACCCTCCCTTCCCTAAAGCCTCTCTTTTCTTCAACCTCCTCCCCTTCTTATTTAACCTCACCTCTTCCTTTTTTACCTCAACCCTCTCAGTTAAAGCTCTTCCCACCTCTCACCCCTCTCCTCCACCTCTTCATATTTTTTCTTAACCCTTCTATTTTACTTGACTATATCACACAGACATTATTCTTTAACTATTCAGTTCCCTGTTCCTCCTTTCTTCTCATTCTCCTTTTCTTACTTCTACTACAACCTCTCAACCTCACCTCACCACCTACTTCACAATACTCCACAACCACTCACACCCACCACACTACCACAAAACAAAACCCACTCTCATTTTCTCCACTCTCTCACACCCCACCACAAGTCTAACCCTATTTTAAAATATAAAACTAAAAATAAAAAACTAAAACTAATAAAATATAAAAACTACCCCTTTATACACCAGTCCAATACCCTAATACACTTCTAAAACCCACCCAACCCAACAAACTACCTCCCCCCCTCTCTCCTCCCCACCTATCTCCTCCTCTATCCACCCTCTCCCTCTCACCTCCCTCCTCTCTATCATCTGCATAACACATTATACATTATAACACTATCCTTATTTTTTATACCTATACTTTTACAACAAAGTATCCAAACACTCTCTCCTCCTCTTTCTCCTCCATACACTCTCCCTTGTCTTACCCTCTTTGAAACCTCTACAATCACCTATTGACACAAAATCACACCCCCTCAACTCTCAGATTGACCTGAGAAAAACTATGAGAAAATCTGGGCTCTTCTGCTCTTCTCTCATCTCTCCTTCTCTCTTTCTTCACTATCTCAATTTCTCTCTAGCAATTTCCATCTAAACAAACTCTAATAAACAAACTCAAAAAACTCAAACTTAACTACCATTATTGCTATCTATATTCATCACTAAATAACAACTCTTTTTTCTTTCTTTCTTTGAAACAGCTATACACAGTGATATAAACATAGAATATTATATACTTATAGACTATAGACTGGAATATACTTACCACTGACTCCTCCAGCTCCTGCATTAGCCTCTATGGTTTCTCCCAGCTAATCACTACTTCTCTTGTCTGTTCAAAAACTTCAACACCCGACACCACCCCCCTGGACTGGATAACATCAAACTTTACCCTTTACCAGATCCCCCAACGCCCTCCCAGACTCCTCCTTACTTCCCACCCACCTCCTGTTCAGACCTCAAATAAAACTTAAAATCACCTAAATTGCCAAAATCACCAAAATTAAATTTTAATACCTTTAACTAGATACTTTCCTCATCCTCTAAACTCAATAAACTTCTCCAAGTCTAAAACTCCTCCTTCTGGAACATCTCTCCTAATCTTTCCAACACTCCTCAACTCCCTAGTCCATTTCTCCAGGAAAAAATCATTAAAATATCATCAAAAAGCAGCTGTGCTCACACAGCTGACAATCACACTAATGACCAGATGGAAGAGCTGAAAGAAAAAGGAAAAAAAGAACTCACCTTCTCTCCTTCTTCAAAATGGGGAACTCTTGCAAAAACCAAAAACATGTTATTCTTGATAAGAAGAAGTTTTACCAAAAGCTACTCAATAACCCACACTCCAACCCCCCCAAAAATGCTGGCATTCTGTAAACCAACTACTACATCCAGGCAGCCCATCATCACCCAACGCCTGCCCAAACAGCTCCACTTTTCTCAACTCCTTCTTTATTTAACCATCCAAAAACTAACCAGTCTGGACAATAATATCCTCCCTGTACCTCCACAACTTCCCTTTCTAGTTCCTTCTCACTTACACCTGTTCCTACTAATTATATTAGGTATCTCCTTTGTAAATTAAAACCATGCTCACCTTCAGCTGATAATCTACTCTCCCATATTTCTTAAACATGCTGCAAATCTGATTGCTTACCCCATCTCCATACTAATAAACAGATCCGTCAAGGAAGGTACGGTCCATGATATTTGGAAAAAATTCTGTTTTGCCACTTCACAAAGGTGGCAGTTCCACCAACCCCTCTAATTTCAGACCTATTGCCATACTGTCTCCTCTCTCTAAAATACTGAAAAAGTGTATTCACAAACAACTCTTTAATCATTGTTACATGAAAATCTCCTAACCCCTACCAAGCATTGTTTTCACCCTCATCACAGTACATCTACTGCACTATTATCTTTCACTCATACTATCACCAAAGCTTGTGATGAAAATAAATTAGTCTCCTGTTTATTCCTTAACCTTTCCAAGGCCTTCAATACCATTTCACATCTTCTACTGCTATCCAAACTCTCTAACCTAAACCTCTCATGCCATACTATAAATTGGTGCAGTAGTTACCTCTTAAATAGATTTCAATCCATAAAATGGCTAACATCCTTTTCTCCATTTCTAACTGTAAAAAGCAGGCTTCCCCGTGGCTCTATACTTGATCCCCTTCTCTTCAACTTCTTTCCCAACTCCTCCTTCACCTCATGCCCCCTGTCTACTGTTATCCAATATGCTGATGGCTCAACCATTATCTCCTGCTCAGACAATTTTGACAAATTACACACCATAACTCAACAATCTCTACACTCTCTTGAAAAATGACTAACATTAAACCAACTTTTGCTTAACCCTAAGAAATCAAAACTCCTCCTCTTTCTACCAAAAACACTTGAACCTCTAAAATTCAATTTTACTGTCACATCCCTAAGCAATACTACAGTTACTGTTGAAAGTCACACTAAACTCCTTGGTGTGATAATAGAAGATTGATTGAAATTTGACCTCCATATTCAACAAAGTATTAAAAAAAAACATCAGAAGTTAGGACAACTATAGAGACACAAAAAATTCCTGTCAGAAAAATTCAAACCCATCCTTGCTCAGGCTTTCCTCCTCCCCACTGTATTCTATGCTGCCCTATCCTCACCAACCTTCAATCCAACCTTTAAACTGGAGCTCACATACAGCAAAGTTGCTAGATTTTCTGCTAATAAGCCCTATTGATCTCACCACTGCTTATCTCTAAAAAGCCTCAAATGGCTAGAGTTCCTTTATTAACTTCTTTTATCTCAGCCTAACTTATTCCATTCTTAACTACCCCTCCTCTTGCCCAGCTCTCTCTAAATCAAGCACTTTGAAGCTCTCAACAGAACCTTCTTGAGGTGTACATGCCAAAGAAGAACATTGGAAAACTCCTAGAACAAATTACTCCCTCACGAACAGTCCATTGCCAACACTAATTTATTTGAAAAAAAGCTAAAATCCCACCTGCTAAAATCAAGGTCTTGCTCATGCCATGATCTCACCTAAACTCCCTTCCAATCTGTCTTCCATCTTGTTATACACTAAGCAGTTACTACTCTCACACGCTCTATATTGCCTGGGAGTTTTTCTTCTGACTGTTGAACATTGCTGCATACTTCTTTGTAGATATTTGTGATCATTTCACTGAAAAACAACATTGCTGACTATTCTTGCATTTACTATTTTTGATGTATTGACCTATATTACATGCACTAAATCACTGTTGAACTTTGATTCCCTACTTTTTTGTATATAGATTTGTTTTACACTGATCTTGATATATTTCAACTGTACTATATGTGCTAAGTTGTAAATAGTCTCAGTCTGAATATGTATCTGTCCATGCATCATTCATATAACTTTACTGTATTATACTTTTTAAACTAAATATTATATTGTAATATATGAGTAACTCTGGAGCTTTTTTCCTTGGTCCTCCAATGAAAAAGGGATTTCAGCCCAGTCGGACAAACCCAGTCAAAAAATGAAAAAAAAATAAATAAATAGCCAGTGTATGCCAAGCATTGTACGTGAAGTTGTGGAAAGTACCATTGACACACCTCAGCTGAATGGAGAAGATGTTCACTGAAATGCTGGGCAAAAGAAAATGTCAAGCACTCCAGCAGCAAGCTGAGGAGGGGGATGGAGATGATAGTTCTGAGCGTAAGGAGCAGATTCTCACTGCCACCATGTTTGATAGGCATGAGCATCTAGTATCCCATCCCTATCCCCAATCATAGTGTTCCCCAATCTGGTGTGTCCCTCACCATCCTTGTCTCTTGTCTTGTTTCTTCTATTGGTCTGTACATGCTTCCTCACCTACCTTATTTACCTGACCCTGACATACCTACATTCCTTATCTAACATTCCTCTCTTACTGAAGTAAAAACATAAAAATGGGCACCTGTCACAATATATATATATATATATATATATATATATATATATATATATATATATATATATATATATATATAGCTATGAGGAAGGTGAACCAATAGAACTGTCATAATTTTCTGACTGAAGCAGAGGCCCACATTTGCTCATCTCTTAACTACGTGCAGTAGAAATACTTTTTTAATGTTTTAAATGTATGACACATTTCCAATATGAACTACTTATGAACCTTAAAGTATCTGTTAGCTAGTTCTGCTAAAGCCGATATGGATAGGTGTTTCTGATGTTCAAACAGTAGTCAGTAAACATGTATCTCACACGTGGGAACACTTTGCTATTGATCGCTCAAATCAGCTGTTCTGCAGTGCACTGTGGAAAGTGCTTATTAGCATGTATTACTTATGTTCATTGACCAGTTAATCTTCATCACATTAAAATCCATGTAAAAACACAACCAAAGGTAAGGTAGTTTTTATTGACTTAACACATATTTACACTGAGTCATGTGTTCCCTTGAAACTTGGTATGTCAGTATTAGTTCCCAAATTTAAAATACACTAATGAAATAAATAGCACAACTGCATTGTTTCATATCATGTACACTTTTATGCTGACAATAGACATTCATACTGTCTTATACATGTATTAATGAGGTCAGCAATTCTTCACAAATATGAACACGTACATACACAGTTGTATGCTTTCTCATCACAAAAAATGTGAGTGTGTGTGTGTGTGTGTGTGTGTGTGTGTGTGTGTGTGTGTGTGTGTGTGTGTGTGTGTGTGTGTGTGTGTGTGTGTGTGTGTGAGACAATAAGTGTGTAATGTACAAAACATGCTGGAAAACAGCTGCATATGTCTCATTTCTGCTACATGCATTACTGACAGCTTTTTTATTTAGTTTGACAAGCTGTTGTTTAAAGTATACCTGCTAATTGGAAACACAGCAGTAAATAGTACATCCACACTTTGCACACTACTCTCATTACAGGATATGTTACCCACAGCATATAATGATGATAGCATCATCTATAAAGACCACTATGACAAGGAAAAAACATAGTACAGGGGTGTTACAGTCATTAACTACTGTGTTTTGCAGACGGGAACAAAATATTTACATGTGTGTTAAATTAACACAGCATCCACATTATGCATATGTTTCCATGCATGTGTAACTCTGTGTTCTTAGTCAGAAGGACATCAGTCTATATCCTACTATCGTCAGTCCAGTCCCATACATAACTAATATTTTGACAGTCATACATGGCTACCTATCAATTTTATATAGGCCTCCCAACATCATCTCTTAAACATGCAGTAATGATGTCATCCACTATAAATTGTCCAGCAGTATTAGAAAAGCCAAACTTGTGCTATGTTGCTTGTAAGTGCTGTGCTCTAGAGATAGTTGGGTGGGGTTCTGCTTTCACTGTGGTCAGCTGGTGTGTTTGTGTTCAGTTGGCTGATATTCGAGAGACCATTTTAGAACAGGATGTGAGAGACTCCTACCAACATCTTCTCAAAAAACACTGTTGATGTCATCAACTATAATGTGTTGTCTGATACTATAAAAGCCAAACTTGTGCTGTGGTGCTTCCATTAAGTACTGTGCTCTGTCAATAGTTAGACAAGGATTGTAGACTCACTGCAGTCAACCGGTTTGTGTGTGCATTCAACAATCAGTATAGCGATGATTTTAGAATGGCATGTTAGTCCACAGCTGTGTCAGACACTCCTCCAAACATCTTCTTGTAACATACAGTGACGATGTCATCTTGTATAACATGCACTCTGACAGCATTCGAGGTCAGACCTGTGCTGTGGTAGTGTCATTAAGTACTGAATTCTCAAACTTCTTTACCAAGACGTTTTAGGGGTTCTAATCTGGCAGCAGGCAACTTAAGTACGTATACATTCAAATTTTACTTTTAAGACAATTTTATACTGAGATACGTCTCCACATCTGTGTTAGACATTTCATCCAACATGTTATTCAAAGCATATAATGATGCTATCAAAATCCATAAAGTGCAATGTGACAGTGTAAATGTCAGACATTTGTGGTGGTGATAGTGTTACATTGTATGAAAGTCATCTTCTACATCTACACAGGTGTAGTGTTTAAATCTGACCAGTCTACTGCTGTGTTAGTGGTTTGTTGGTACAATATGATCATTGTATGATCTTGTGAATCACTATTCATTTTACTACCACTTAGGAGAACCTTTCACATAACCCAATGCATCCACCATCCTCCTTTTCCTCTGGACACATAGCATCCTTCCTGCAGAGGAGTGGTGGATGTCCTCATGTCACATACGCAAACACACACACATCATTAAACAGAGTCCTTCCCTGAGCTTCTGCAAGCCATCTCCAGACTACTGCATGTGTGTTTGTTAATTCTGTCATGATGTGGTGCACATGTCACATATGGACAGTGGCAGCTTTTAATACATTCAAAACAATACTCACATATGTGCATAGTCTTTCTATCTTCCAACATATAGATATATGGAGTTTGCTTTAAATGGTATAATAATGGAAAGGATTTGATGTTGGCCATTAGCTTAATAATGTCCTATGACCATATGAACATGTGACATGTCAGTGTTGCTGTCATTGACATGTTCCATGTTGATGTGTGGATGTACAGTATGCTTACAAGAGGGTATTACAATCTGTGATGTAAGGTAATGTATTGATGAACAACCAAACATGATGCTATGCAGGTAGGTTGATGCACGGCCAGAACCATTCAAATGTATACCACAAGGCCAGCAGTATATGATCCAGAAGTCACAAAATAAGATGAAAATACTAAATTAATAGCATATAACTGGCTGAAAACAGCCCTTTATTAGTGAGACAGACCGGTTTTGGCAACCAATGCCTTCTTCAGTGTATGAACATTTCACACAAAATACCATTCATTTATAGACACACCCCACCTGGGAAACAAGTGGAAAATGCAACCAATGTGTGGTTAAAGGGAAAGAACACAAAAAATATATACACATTGCTGTAATGGCCAAAATTAAATGCAATCATGGCTTAATATTAAAAACTATACAAAGCTATACTGCATAATTAAGCATGTAAACATGGCTTAACATTAGATAACAAATATGACATTTGTATGAATTACATGTGATAATGAGAAAGAATATTTAGAAAAAATATATTATAAAAACATATTGAATTAAGTATCATAAATATAACTGATATGAGAAAACACATAATATTATTAGTATAATCATAACCAGGGGGTCACAGCAAGAACATAAATATGGTGCACTGGGTGTTCCAACCAAAAAATATGTGGTTAATACATGATAATGTAGCCGGATTAGGGAATCCATGCTTGGTCCAGGGTTCCATAAAGCCTTGTTCAACTATAATCGGAGAAGGTATGTAGATATACCTGTAACTGCCCTTCATCGGATTCTATATGAAACATATAATAAACTGGAGAAAAATATAAAAAGATAGAGTCATATAGATTACTATAAACCAATAATCATAATAATTCATGATGAAAATATGTTGAAAAATCATTTAACATAAATCTGAAACATGACCTTAACCCACCTCCATCCCAATGATTACAAGTGGTCGTTGAGTCCAGGGGGAAATAGCGCCCCCAATGTAATGATCCAATGTTGTTCCTTATGAGTAAGAATTTTGTGCCATCCCAGTCTTGGATATACCTTTTTAGGCTCAGTTAGGAATATTAGTGGTTCTTACAAAGTATTATATAATACAATTGTGCCCTACAGTGTTGATGTGTTGATTGTCTGTTAACATTATACGGATTTTGGCTATTTACTGGGCACCTCTTTAGATTGGTATTATTTGGGCTGTACAACAGACCTACATTTTGAGAGGTCACCAACACCTTATTTTAAGGTATTTACACTGCATATTCAAACTATTGGCTTGGTTCTTACTTTGATTTCTCCTCTTGCTGTGCTGGCATTGTGTGTGGGGGGTATCTTTGGTATAATAACCATACAATTTTCTTGGTAGCTAGTAGGGAATCTTGATGTGACTCAGGGGCTGATATCCATCATCACTATATATTATTATTTTATACTGATTCTCTGTCATAGTGTTTTGACCTGGTTTGTGGCTTCTGGTTTTGGGGCTTGTAACATATATTAAGCATGGACCTAGACAGTATCATTACTGGATTGTGTGCCGATCAGGAGGACATTGGCATCCATACCTCGCCAGGCAGCAATTCCAATGAATCAGTGGAACAATCAGCCATGAATTGTGAACTGGCATTTAATTCTCTTTCTAAGGGTCTCAAGAACCTGAGATCAAACATTTGGCACTTACATTTGTTCCGGGCATATTTACATAAAAATATAGCCCCAAGGGGTCTTCGTATTCGGTTACAACCATATGTTGAACAAGGCTTTATGGAACCCTGGACCAAGCATGGATTCCCTAATCCGGCTACATTATCATGTATTAACCACATATTTTTTGGTTGGAACACCCAGTGCACCGTATTTATGTTCTTGCTGTGACCCCCTGGTTATGATTATACTAATAATATTATGTGTTTTCTCATATCAGTTATATTTATGATATTTAATTCAATATGTTGGGCGCATTTTATAATATATTTTTTCTAAATATTCTTTCTCATTATTACATGTAATTCATACAAATGTCATATTTGTTATCTAATGTTAAGCCATGTTTACATGCTTAATTATGCAGTATAGCTTTGTATAGTTTTTAATATTAAACCATGATTGCATTTAATTTTGGCCATTACAGCAATGTGTATATATTTTTTGTGTTCTTTCCCTTTAACCACACATTGGTTGCATTTTCCACTTGTTTCCCAGGTGGGGTGTGTCTATAAATGAATGGTATTTTGTGTGAAATGTTCATACACTGAAGAAGGCATTGAAACCGGTCTGTCTCACTAATAAAGGGCTGTTTTCAGCCAGTTATATGCTATTAATTTAGTATTTTCATCTTATTTTGTGACTTCTGGATCATATACTGCTGGTAATGTATTGATGGCCACTGCTGCCATTTCATTACATGCTCCTACAATAACAGCTGTAGTATATGCCTCCTGAGAACTGGTGACATTGGATGATAAACGTTTATGTATATTGTTGCCTTATTAAGACATGTGTTGTTGAAGTGAAGCATATCAACATTCTACACAGTTCTCATTCAACCATCACATGTACACTTGCAGTATGGTACATGTGCATTTGCATACCTATCATCATTAAATGCTCTGTAACATACACCAGTATAAAGTCATACTGATTACATGGGCACATAAGTCTTGTTTCATCCAAATGTTGTAATTCTGCAATATGCACAAAATATGACAGGTTTTGATTCTATTTCAACATTGTGGAATTCATTGTATGTGCAGTTATGCTACTATTCCCAAGGATTATTGAGGTGGTCAGCAGCACCATTGTGTGACTGTCAGCATTTGTGTCAGGAAACATTCTGTATGAGCCACAAACAACTGATTTGTAATGTGTCCTTATATATAATGTCTTTGCTCAAATACAACTTTCACATGAAACACGTATAGTTGTATGTTCTGCAATTGCTGTAATTATGTGACATTGGTACAGTTGTATGAATGTGTGAACAGTACCAGTGTCTGGCATGAAATGCATAACCCAGGTTGTATTTGGAGGTATTTTCACAAATCATTTATTTCAATAAATGGGAAATGTTAAGGGGAATACACAGCTAAGCACAGAGCTGTTTGTGGATGAAACCAGAAATATTCAACTGGAGAAAACAGACAATCTGCTAGCTGACAGTTTATCTCACACTTCATCCACTTGTCACCACTGGCCATCATCCAAAGTATACATGCAAATATTACTAAGTTTATCTTCTCAAGAGACCAGCTTACCTGTGTGTTATCTATGGCTAATGACATAGAATCAATGGGCCCTGACAACCTGCCAGGTTGCCTATAGTGTGACTAAAAGTCTGACCTAGCATACACAGTTAAGCATACACAGTTGGATCCCAACTTAAACACAGCCTCCAGACAGCTTATGCTCTTGTAGAAGGGTGTACAGCAGCAATCATCCATCTGAATGGGGGAGGGATGTGTGGAGTTACACATCCATAGTCCTGACTCACCTCATCTGTAAGGTAGGCCAATAAGTCATCATAGACCTTATCAAAAAGGATTTAGGTAATCTCGTGACTGTGGACCAAATCCATGTTTGATTTGTTAAGGTACATTATGTCTGTTAAATCTGTTTGATGTCTTCAAGAAGGTCACCAAGGACATGCATGTGGAAAACACTGTCATCCCGTATAACTTGACCTGTCCAAGACATTTGACACAAATCCACACTCAGCTATTACAGAGAAACTGTCTCCAATGGGCATAAATACCTACATCACCAAGTGGGTAGTCAAATAGATCACATACAAGACACATTTATGTCAAAGTATGTGTGTGAAGTCACCTCTATCTAGATTCCAGTGACCAGGTCCATACAACAGGTTTATGTACTAGGCCCTTTAGTGTCCATTATTTACATCTCAGAAGCCAAGACAAGCTTACACATCCTTTGTCTAACCAGCTTTGTGGAAGACTGCAAATTGTGGACAATCATTGAATCCAGGATTTGTATTAGTGTAATGCAGTCAGTATTAACACATACAAAAAGGATTTGTTGCCAGACCTATGGAGACACAGTAGATAAACAAAAATTTGTAGGGGGAGTATTCCTTTCTGAAACCAAACATACAAACTAATTCCAATATAGGCAGCACACCCCTATCAGCAGACCAAGTGGTGTGTCACTTGTGTGCTCAGGCAGATATTAAGTAGAACTTCCACCAGCATGTGCCCACAGTGTTAACTAATCCCTTGTATATAGCACAGCTTCTGTGTATGTGCAGGGCATCCGTATGAAAGGTCATTATAGTCCCATTGTTCTCAGCCCTGATCACACCATTAATTAAATATAATGCACCCTTTTGCATGTACCTCCCAATACATCTCCCATCGATGATTTACTCAAGGGTATCACTTTTGTCACAGTGAACTCCCACTGTTCTTGTTGGCCTTACATAAGTATTTTTTTTGCTGCATAACCATTAGGAGATGACAGTGTCGAACTCCTTCCATAGTGTTATACAAAATGCATGTGTGATATGTGTTCCTGGGATGCACCCAGTAAATACACAGTTCATTGGCAACATTGATGGCATGGCTCATATTCGTGCAAGTGTAGATTTTGGCATATATATGCCATGCAAACCTGTCAACTAGCCAGGACTGATTGTAATTTAAACTAGCAGGTGTATCAGTGTCCCAACACCTCTGAAGGGTATTAGTTTGTGAGGAAGGTGTGCTTGGTTCCCATTAGAGATTACTGACAAATCATTACAGTTGTACAAGTGTCTTCCTGCAGAACATGTATACTAACTCTCAAGTACATATTTAATGTCAATGACACAGATGAGTGGTGTTATTATTCTGATATTGTCCATGATTGTGGATGCCTCTGTCTACTGTTGTCCATGAAATGCTGTGTCTGGGATCACAGTCAAGCCAGTACTGTTTACAATGCATGCATGCATGATGCATGATGAGTGCTGATGCTTATTAATGATGGATGTGGCCAAACCAGTGTTTGTGATGAACATTTCCTCATTGCAGCTGCAATAGGGACCCATGGGAAGATCATTTTAGTCCAACCTATGGCCAGTATTTATGAGTAGCTGTTGTCAACATTGACTGTGCATTATCATTTAGGATAGTCATCAAAAAACCACAAATACAGATGATAATGCTGATGTGCTGATCTATTGTAACTGAAGGCAACAAATAGGCAGATAAATGTCTTATGGAAGGAGAGAAGTCTAGGATGCCTAAGAGTGGCATGTAGATGTGGTAATGGGGCAACAGAACTGGACAAATGACTGCAAATGGAGCTGCTGATCAAAGAAAGGATGCATTTAGCGGGTGAATGCTATGAATGATATAAATTTGCAGACTGGAAGTAGAGCAGCCTTTAAGGGTTGGGAGTTCACCATATGCACTGATACTCTACTAACCATTTCATGACCAAACATATCCATGGAAGCAGACAGGTTAAAGCTTTACCCCCATTTCATATTTTGACTGCTGCTGTCACAATGGTGCTCATCTCATTTTTATGACCAATGGCAGCCAAGGTTAACATACATAGGACACAATGTCAGTTGAACTTCATTGTTGCTATACAATGGACAGTACTAAGGTTTACACATGGGAAGTGATGGTGCTCTCATTGACCCATTGCACACGGTGTGACCACAAAGAGATAAGGGATTTAAAAGCCCTTTTTGGGCATGTGTGTGGTGTGTTTATCTTTTTTTTGTTTGTTTGTTTTACTTGATTAACAGCTGCAAATGGGATTATGGTAAACCGATGAAAAGAGAAAGCAAGTCAAGTAGAGGGTAGAACAGAAGGTGAGCCAATTATGATGCAAGTTGGATAGGAGGAATATAAGGCCAGGTGCCCATTTTTTAAGTGAACGTAAAGATGCATTAGGAAATAATTGAAGTAGGAAGAAGGTAAGAGGGGTAGGTTCAATTTCAGGAAATACAGATATGACTAACATGTTGTGGGATAACACAATGAGGATGGTGAAACATAATAGTGAAGTAGACAGTGAAGCAGAGGGTAGACAAAGGTGAGGAGAGGATTGTAAAGCCAACACAAGTGACCATAGACAAAAAAGTGAGGGGAACACCAGTTTGGGGGATAAGACTTGGTATTTGAAGATGCAGTCTCTGCCAGTTGACATCCAGTGAGAAATCATTCATCACCCTGAGTACAGTTACCACTTGGCCCTGGTTCAGAATGTGGAACCAGTGCTGGGCAAGGACTGAACTCAATGAGTTGCTGGAATATAGTCACTCTGTGGCTAATGCAGGCATCCAATTTCTTGCTGATGATATCCTCTACAATATCTGTCATCTGCCCACTGATGATAATGGGTGACAAAGATGTGAACGCTCTTCACACTTCTACAGGCAGGTACCACTTTACAGCATCAAGTTCAGGGCTACCTGAAGTAGATAGTGCAGGTATGACAGAATGTAAGGAGGCAACTTTGGCAGTCTATGAAACAAATGATCTGAGTGCTCCTGGAGGTGGTGGTGGCATTACTGCCAGAGGAAGGGGTGCAGGCTATTGTGCTGCTACATATATTAGTAAAAGAAATGGAGAGACCCAAAAGAATTAAGAGAAATATAAACACAATGAAAATTGCATTCTTAACTATGTTAATAATGATGCAGTTAAAAATAATATATGTTTCAGAGCAGTAAATAATCATGAATTTCAGAATCCTGTAGATATTAATCTCTCTCTCTCACACTTTCTTTCTGCCTATACATATATATGCATATGGGGAGGGGGGGCTAAACAAAGAGACATCCACACATGTAGTCTGATAGATAGAAGATTAATGGTAGGAGCTATAGGAGCTATTTAATCAGACCAATATCAGTGGCGGCTGGTGACTTCAAATCAAAGGGGGGCTGCAGGAGATAGCTGAATGGGTGGGGTCAATGGGAAGGGGTGCGGGCAACTAGAAAGGGGAGGAGCTATGCTCAAAACTACAAAAACTAACTTTAATTAAATATGCTGCCCTGGGTGCCAAACCCTCATTATGAGAGTCCAATCAAGACAAATGAAGTGTAAAAGAATAAAAATATTTCAATGCATTGACTGCTTGACAGCTTACTTAATATCTAGATGGAAACAAAAAGGTTGTGAGGCATGGAGAAATAAATTACTTTTTAAATACATTAGTGGAATGCCAGTCAAAATCAAGTATAAGAAAAACAAGCAGCACTCAACTCAAACTGCTTCTCCTTGCACTGCAGTTCTAATTATAATTTATATTCAGCTTTATTAAAGTACCAAGTAACATGCTGAAAGTAGCAATCTTTGTGATGCCCCCACTTGTAAAAATGTTTCTTATCCAAAAAAGACCTGCTGCCTGACAACTATCTACTTGTTTCATGGGGAAAACATGATCAAAGTAAAAAATGAAAGGCAAACAAGCTAAAGATACATTGCTTAAAGGATTACTGTACAGGTTATGGACCACACATAAATGGCATTCTGTTTAGTTTACAGGTAAAGCCCTCAGAGATCACTGGAAGTCTCCAACAAGTGTAATGAGCTTCTTAAAATAATGTAATCCTGTCCTTTATTACAATTACTGTCATATGCATTTCAATACCCAATGCTTATACATTATCTAGTTAAGTATTCTCTGCATGGCAACAACAGAAAGGCTTCAATGTTGGCAATTCTTTAATAGTATGCTTATTAAAGCTTACTTGCATGTTATGATCTCAACCTGTTAATGCAATAAATCTGGACAAGGCCAAGTATATTGGGGGAACATATAAACAGTACTAAGAATTGCTCTTGTATAAACTGAGACAGTTGATAGAATACAGGTCTTACTTTAGCATGCATTTTCTGAAGGTTATGAAGTCTGAAACTCAGTGTGTCATTATTTAGTGACTTAATTCCTAAATGATTTTCCAGAAAACCACAAATTTTATGAGGAACAAACCAAAAATAAGAAGCAAAAATCTATTCATTCTGTGAAAATCTGGACATTTGGGAGGTATAGTTCAGCTGGGGCTGTCTTTGAGTTTGCCGCCCTTCCCCATCACCAAATCATGGTCAAATGGAGCCCTCCCCCCTGCAGCCATTCCAATGATCCATTACTTGGCTATTTCACTCCATTTACCATAAACAATAATGTGCATACTGCTTTACTTCTATGATGATTTGGATTTCATTTGAAAGTTTTATTTTGCATTTTACAGCACAAACACTAAGTCATCTGCTAAACAAAGCAATGCAGTCTCACAATGAAAACAGGCTTAGCATTAAAAACTTCTCTGCCCTTAAAACTCACATTCAATGAACAGGCATTGAAACCCACATTCAAAGAAAATACATTTTGCCAGTGGCAGATAAAGATTAACTTTGGGCTGTTTTCAAATCATAGGCCCCTCACACATGAAACATACATGTGCTCTTTGATACACATTTCTGATTGTACTAAATTATATTCCTTGTACAATACAGTACAGTTGTTAGATGGCATTTTAAATTTATTGTTTTGAACATTTTTACAGTAAACAATGAAACAAAATGCATGTACCAATGAACAAACTACCCAGTTCAGAACATTTCCATCATAAAAGTCTACTCAACCTTCTACAGTCCACCAGTATCAGTAAATATGCACAATCTCTGAAGTAGTAAAAGTCATCTAAATAATTCCACATTAAAGAAATCTGTAACAATGAAGAGGTTGCTGCTAGCAAACAACTTTATATGTCATTGTTTATTCATCTACAAATAAAGTGCCTGTTGCCCTTTTGGAATAAATTGCCTATGTTGCATGCATTAAAAAAAAAATGTTAAGCTAGTAATATCGCAATAGGGACTGTATAGCAAACTGATAACAGGTTCATAGTTACTACTCTAGGTATCTTTGCCAAAAAGGACTGCAGCATCCACCCACTTTACAACACAGTACAGTATCAGCAATGCATCTATCTACTGTGGGAGTAGAACCCACAGCCTTCTGCATCAAATGCAAGTACGCTACCTGTTGTGCTATTAACAATGCAAGCTGATTTGCAATAAATAAAGTTTTGTTCCCCTGCAGCTCTCAGCTCCTTGTAAAATCTACTCGACACGCAGTTGTATCTCTGAACTTTGCAGCACAAGAAATCTGGAAAAAGCTGAAATGTATTGAGGAGGGGGGCAAAAGCCCAAAAAACAGGGACACATTTTAAACATTGCTTGTATAATGTTGGAAAGTTGCTAGAATAAAATGCTGTGTTACCACCATACATTTCACTGCCACGTCTTTAACCCAGGGGACCCTGTGCAAAACAGTCAGAGAAACATGCCACTATGCCAAATCAGCTGTTTTGTGAAAGAGAGGAAGACGAACTTAAATGGCTACCATTTACTGAATTCAGTTCTTAGCATATCTGTCAACCTTTTGGCACAAAACACCTGAACAAAGCCAATAATGGGGGGAATACAGCCCCCAAACATATTCAGTGAATACAGTTCTCACTATAGCTCTCAATCTCTTAACAAAAAACATGTGGACAAAGCCAGTAATGGGGGGGGGATACAGCCCCCAAACATTCAATGAATTAAGTTCTCACCATAGATAACTCTCAACCTTAGCACAAAATACCTGGACAAAGCCAATAATGGGGGAATACAGTCCCAAAAATAGGGACAAATTTCAAATATCCATGTTATAAAAGTAGGCAAACTGCTAGAACAGTTTTGTGTTACCATGTACTTTCTGAAGAATATGAAGTCTGAAATTCAAATGCCTGTTATTTTTAAACATTTAACCAGGAAACTAGTCTGACTTGGAACAAAAGACAATTTTCAGCAGAGCGAAATTCCAGATGCATCTTTGTAAGATGGGAGAACATGCAGACACCACACAGAAGGCACCCCAGCCAAGAATCAAACCAGAGAACCTGTCGCTATTATGCAGCAATGCTACCAGTGCACCACAGACTTTACAAGGAAAAAATGTAGATACAGAAACCACAGATTTTATGAGGAACAGAACAAATATGAGGCAAAAATCTGCAAATTTGTTTTAGAAATGGTGGTGGATAGGGAATTCAGGTAGTTGCCACCTGCATCCAAGGTACAGGGCTCAAGCCTGAGTATCTCTACCCACCACAATTTGCTCTCTCTAGCCACCAGTATATAGTAACTGCGGCATTTCACACACACACATACCTTTGTCCAGAGGTATAATTCCTGTTACAAAGCCTTCACTTACCTGCTGTAAATACATGTCCTACCCGTTGAACAGCCAGCCAGTGACCAAACACCTACCCGTTTCACAAACGAAGCAATCCAGCCAGTGAACAAAACACCTACCCAAAGCAGCAGTAATCCATGAATGAAGCCAAGCCCGTGCAATGAATGTCCTCCGAGAGCAGCTCACTTCTCAGTCCTCATTGGTTCTGCCTGCAGCCAAAGCAGTCTGGCCTCCTCTTCTGTGCGGTTGTCACTGCACAGATTCCTGGGTGCATTGCAGCAATGATTGCTGGGTACCTTTCTGTCTCTATTTGGACTGCTGATAAAGGCAGTCTGAGGTCTTCTAATGTGTCGGCGCATGTGCAGAGTTGGGACTCGTGCTTTTTTTCCCCCCTGGTTTTGTTTTCTAGTTTTAAAGATTTTTCTTTTGTTTTTTCTAGGTGGGAGGGCTGCAGTCCGGCAGTCCAATAGCACGCGCCACCCATGACCAATATTTGCCTGTGATGAAGTTTAATGTCTGAGAATATAGCACATATACAAAGTAAACAATCTGCTCAGACAGATATATTTCAATTACAGATGAAATTCAAATGAAAGCAACTTCAATTGAATATGCGGAAATGTCCAGCAAAAGTACAGCTGTGTAAGTAAATTTACCATAACAGTAGATATTTGATATTGATTCTGTAGCCCTATATGGGTTATATCCTGCTAAGGATATAATAGTTGGCCGGCTTCCAAATCTGGGCACCTTCCATGCACCCAGACCATTTTCAGCTTGAGCAGACCTAAAGCAAACCAATGGTTTGGGTGCCCTGCTCTTCAGAGCTTTCATGCTGACTGACAGAGTGAGGCTAAAGCCCTGAAAGAGGTCAATGCTAGGAAAATAAAAATGAAAGTCCTTACCATGGCAACAAAAACATACAAAAATAAGGGGTATGGAGATAGGAAGTAGTTAGTTTAACAGTGATCATTTGAACATATACTGTTATAGCAAATTTACTTACACGAGTTTTCTATGTTCATCATTTGATCTCTGCTGCAGTAGCCTTAGCTCTATGGGTAGATTACCATATCTTATACCGACTGGTTGAAGGAAGGATGAGGGTCAAGAACCCCCTGGAGAATGGTCCTAGAAAAGCCTACTCTAGACCTGGAGAAGGATGCTAGGTTGTAGTGTTTTGTAAAGGTAGCTATAGAGGACCACTTTACTTCTACTAGAACACTTCTAGAATCTACTCATTTCCAAATAGTCACAGATGAAGGCAAGGTCCTATTATAGTAAGCCTTGACCCTGTCTGTAATAACCTTATTGTGGTAGGTATAACGGAAGGAAATAGCATAACACAACCATTTGGAGATATTCTACATTGATGCTGGTTGACCATGTTTTTTATCATTGTAAGAAATGAATAAATGGTCAGGGGTTTGTGAAAGTTTTAGATCTACCAAAATAGTATCTTAGTTATCTGTGGACATCCAGTGTATGAAGAATCCTTTCTTCCTCTTTTTTAAGTCCTCGAAAGAAGACAGGGATATGGATAACTTGGTTCAAAGTAAACACTGATACCACTTTAGACATAAATGAAGGATTAGTTCTCAAACAAAACCTGTCCATAAGGAAAATGAGAAAAAAAAACTGACCCACCATTAGAGCATTCTTCTTGCAGAGGTCAGAGCAATCATCAAAACTATGTTCCATGTTAAGAAACAGTCTGATGCACTGTTTCAGATGGGACAAGAGTTAATTTTTCTAAAACAAAGTTAAGATCCCAAGTAAAAGCCATCTGTTTTCTAGGTGGCAAGGTATATTATGCCTGCTCCATAAATATTTTAACACAGGAATACATTGAAAGATGATGATTCATAGGCAGACATGCTGAAATGGCCAACAGGTGTACCTTGATAGAAGTCTAAGAAAGGCCAGAGGATAACAAGTCAAACAAATATTATAGAACCAGAGAAATACTACCTAAAAAAAGGTCCTGATTCTTGTATTTACACCAACTAAAAATCTTTTCCATTTGCTAACATGATTTCCTAGTAGCAGATTTCTTTGCCTTCTTTAATTCTTGCTGCACATCCTCAAAAAATAGGTACCTAAAAGGCATTAAAACTCTATCATCCAGGAAGTTAGTTGAAGTTGTTTCAAGTTAGGTTGTATCAAACAATCACCTGCTTTGTACCTTATATAAGTTGGTCCAGTCTGTGAGGAAGCTTGTAGTGATTGCCCTAAGCCATTTCCAGTAATGGGAGAACCACTGTTGCATGGGCTAGAAGGGAGTCACCACAATGATCTTTGAATCTTCTGAGTCTTCTGAATGACCCCATATACTAGTGAAAAGGGTAGAAAAGCATACAGGAAAATTCCTGTATAAGGAAGTGAAAACAAATCTGTTTTCTAGGCCTTCTTGCATGGTGTCCTAGGGCAAGCATTTGCCAGGTGATTGCTGTGATATGAGTCAAATAGCTCTATCTGAGGTGCTCCCCACAGCTGGATTAAATCCTGAAAGGCAATCTGCTTTGATTTCCATTCATGATGGTCTGTTCTGGTGCTGCTCAGCTTGTCTGTCACAAGAGTTTGTTCTGACATGTTATAAGATACTATCAGTGTTCTGTTAAGCTATAATGCAGACTACCATGTCTTGTCTGCATACAGGGTAAGATCTGGTTCCTCCCTGTTTGTTTATGTTTACATTATTGTGATGTTGTCTGTCATCCCTTGTAATGGTGCTGGGGACCATAGATGATTGAGAGAATTTATTACGGCCAAAATCTTTTACATTAAGGTGTTTTGATCTATCCTTTTTGTTGTATAGACCCTGTACTTCTACTCCCATAGACAATGGTCCCCGAGCAAACTCTTGAGACATATGTAGTTACTGTGTATACTGTGCTGCAGATGGAAGGGAAAATGAGAGACCTAGATTCAGGTAAAAATGGTCTCTTTAGCAAAGGAGTTCCTAATTTACAAATCTCAAAACAGGAATCTCAAATGTCAGAGAATGCTGATGGTAGAACCATACTGATTTTAGGTACCACTGAAGTTTTCTCATGCACAGTCTGGCTAGTGGTATCATAGATTCATCAATTGTTACTGGTTAATGACCCAGAGGGCTTTTCTAAGCCTAGCCAAGTTTTACCAAAAGAATAATGATATCCTATATACAAACAGAACATTAAGTGCCAGGCATTTATAAGCTGCTTCTGTCCATAAAGGAAATGGGTGCCAAGCCCATTGTAAATTTCATAATTCATTCCCCGTCCACTGGTCTAGGTTTCACTTAAACTGGGTAATAGATGAACTCAGCTTCACATGGATGGGAAACCTGTTCCTTAGGAGGGGCAATCTCTGGGACACATATATGTCTCTCCAGCATGTTCTGTTTAAGTCACAGGCAAAATTTCAGGTCTCTAGACCTTGTATTTCTAGTATTCTTTTAGTTTGAAATTCCCAAGATGGGACCTTAGTCTGAGTAGAAAAACTCAGGAATAGATCTAGATACAGATTAACATCTTCCTATGGCAGAAAAGCTCTTTGAAGTGAGGAATCTAAGAGACACCTAAAAAGTCATACAAGAATTCTGGATATTCTCTTAAAAGCCTAGTCTGAGAAGGAGATATCTCACCCAAGTGAGAGATTCCTGCCACATTGAAAAAAGACTCTGCTAAGTTAAGCAAGTTGTCTAAGTAAGGAAAATGTGAATATCTTACAGTATGCAGTATGCTATCTTTGGACTTAGGCACTTTGTGAATACTCCTGGAGCAGTGGATATCCCAAAGCGTATTTCAGAAACTGAAAGTTTGAGCCAGACACCACAGAAGATCTTAAAGTAGCATCTGAAATCTGGTGCTATAGGAATTTGAAGAAAAGCATCCTTTACATCTAGGGTCACTAAGAAATTTAAAGGGAGAGTGACAGGTAACATATCATGAAGAGATAACAGTTCGGACTTTGCGTATACCTCTCAACTGTCCAGATTTTTGCAGAATGTGCAGATTTTTGGCTCATATTTTTATTTATTTATATTTATTTATTTATTTATTTTGCATTTGTCAACCGGGTTGGTGTAGCTGGGTAAGAATTTACCCTTTTTCAGTGGAGACCCAAGGGGAAAAGCCCCAAACAGACTTACAAGCAGAGACAAGTTTACACTACTACAGAGCAAAACAATGTCATGAATACAATGGATAAGAAAAATTAATAATGTACTCCATGTAATTAAACAAAGCTATATGTTTTTCTGGCAAATCATTGAGATGATGTGAGGATTTAAGTCACTGAATAATGGCATAAATTTGAGTTTCATACTTCAAATCCTTCAGAAAATGTATATTAAAGCAAACTCTGTTACTCTAGCAGCCTTCTAAGTTGTAAGAGCAATATTTATAATACATGCCTATTTTTGGGCCTTTGACTCCATTTTGTTGGGCTTTGTCCAGATTTCTTGCACTAAGAGGATAAGAGATATGTTTGGAACTTTCAAAAACTAGCTTAGAAAGGAAAAAAATCTAAAACTAATTTCAACAAAGCTTCTGTCTTTGGTATCAGAAATACTCAAATAAAAACATTTCCCTGTTTGAGAAGAGAGAGCAGCGCCTATCACATCTGCATTAGCAGATGCTAAATGACAGGGGGAAAAAAAGATGTTTTATCTGGTGGATGAAGAAGAATTCCCTTAAAAGGAGTGAGAGATTCCCACTGCAATCTATATCCCTGATGAATCATTCACAGAACCCATTTGTCTGAGAATATATTTGACAATGAAGAAATGGAGAGACAGATTTTTGGGGACAATGTAAAGACTTATCAGGGTGGGAATGGAGGCACCCACTGTACTTGTTTCTAAGGAGCTCCTGCTTCCTTTCTGGTGTCCCTTTCTAATTGCCTTTTTAAGTCTGCTGGCCACCAGCCTGCTTCTTCTAATTTTCATAAAATAGTGTAGAAGTAGTTATAAAACCCTTGACAATTTTTAAGAAGAAAGGATGACAAATCTGAGAAATTCCCTGAACCAGCTTACCCTGTCTCATCACACTTTTCAAAACATCCATGCATATGGTTCAAACACAAACTCTGTTGAAAGGAGAATTCAAAAGTTCAGCTTCTAAATCCTTAGGGAGGTTTTGTGTAATCAACCAAGCAAATCTTCTCATAATAGTTCCAGTAGCAGCTGAAAACAACTTAAGCAGCATTTAGTCATTTGAGACACAGAAGCAATACGATTATACAAGTATAACATTTCCTTGGAAGAAGAAAAATAAATTACAATGCCCCTCATATTCTCAAAAGAAGCAAGTATACCCTTTAATGTGAACCTCCCAACTAAGAATTCTAAGAATAGATGTGGCAGAAGAATACATTTTCTTTCATCAAACAATTCAAAGGCTTTTCTATCCTTATCAAAAGGGGACAGAATAGCATTCATCAAATGTTTAGCAGCAGGAGGGTTTACCATGATAATCACTTTTTGGTCAGATTTGGGTGTAGAAAATAAAAGTTTATAAGACTGAGGATCCTTATAATATCTATCTGCTCTCTTAGGGGCAGTAGTCTGTTAGACAAGTTATAGTTTATAATAAAAACATCTTATAATACTGAAAGAACAAGAGGAAATGTAGTAGGTGCAGGAAATTCCAGTTCATATTTCTTTAGAGGCAGTGAAATATCAAATTTTCCACTGAAATGACTGATTCTTTCTTCATATGGTTTCAGAAAAAGAAAATTCTTCTAAGGGACTATAAGAAGAAAGTCTGTTCTCAGAGTCAGAATAAGATACCTGGGGAGAAAATGCAATATTTGTCTTCTTGGAATTATTTTCCTGTTCAATAACCCGAAGATCTTCAGACACTGAAAAAATAATGTTTCTCTTAACATTAACACTAAAACTGGAAAGGTCAAGAGCATGACCTAAACCCTGAGTCAAGCCCAGTAAATCACTTCTGTCTTAAGTAACAAGGACAGTTTTAAAACAAGATCTGGGAGCCATGCAAACAGGAAGAAACACGTATTCAATCCTACCCTCACTTGGGAAGAAACAAATGAAAGCAAAATTCAAGAGATACAAAGCCAGTACCGATAAAGATTTAAGGTTATAGCTTTGTGTAGCATTATCATTAACCCGCCTCCCTTACTCTGGGTGGAGTGAAAGCATGTAAACCACCTGCAAAAAGAAGCAAAAAAAAAAAAAAAGTGCCACTGTATAAAAAATACCACAGCAGTGCTGAGCAAAGAATGTGCTCAATTCTCAGTCAAACTTTAAAATCTTTTATTGTGGATAAGGATGACTGAGTCATTACATTCAAATAAAAGAGGTGAGGAGGCAGAGCCTAGATAGCCAACTGAGAGCAGTAAATTCTGAGAGCTCCATAAACTAGTATAATAATATAGAAAAATGTTATTATTTTCACGTTTAAAACATCAGAAATCTATAGATAAACTACTGAACTACATAAATATCAATTTTGGTGGAGATATACAAAAATGTTGCTGTCAAGTAACTTGGAAATATATTGAGTCACTGAATATGAACAACTCAAGGAATTCTCATCCAGATGCTGCTTTGAAAAAAAGAACTGCAATTGATGACATCTACCTTACAGGAAATATCTTTGAAGATGGATGGCTTTAAAAAAGACTTAGAAAACCTCAAATTAAATTCTCAAAGACTGACTGATACTCTTAAGTAACTATTACAGCAACACCATACAAAAATAACAAATATAGAGACTTCTCTAAATGACATTGAAGGGAGACTCAAAGAGGAAGAATCCCAAAAAGAATTTCTGCTTAAACAGAATACATGGCTGCTTAACAAAATAGATGACTTAGAACACAGGGAAAAGAGAAACAACATAAAGATCTTTGGTCTGCCTGAAAACACTGAAGGAGAAAACATTATTTTATTCTTAACCTGGATTCCTGAATTTTTAGACTTGAAAGAGAGACTTTCATTTGGAATTGAAAGGACACATAGAGCACTGAGGAAACCTGCTTCTAACTCAACAAATACTCCACCTAGATCCATAGTTATAAAATTTCTTTCATTTCTGGATTGCTTGGAGAAAATCACCCTTAAAATGCAATCAAAGCCTGATAAGGTTTGACAATGATTATTCTTCCAGAATACCAGAACAAAGGAAAAATTATGGCCAATAATAAAACTGTTAAAACAAAACAACATTAAAGCCAGATGGCCTTTACAGCCAAGATAAAAATACTTTTTGCCAATGAGATGAGAACCTTTAATGATTTAGAAGAAGCTACTATATTCATCAAAAACAACAACATAGTGTCTATCCCAGAAGAAATGGAATTGATGGCCTCTACTCTTAAAAGAATAAAATAAACAAATCCTTGGACTGATGCTAGAAAAAGAAGCAAAAAACTGATTCCAAGATATCTGTCCCCAAAAAAATAACTCTTACAACTACATCTCTCAAAGTATCAGCTGATATGGTACATCACTTGTCATCTGCTTTTATTTAAAAAAAGGGAAGTTTCTTAAACAACTGAGAAACAGTAATGATTTATTTAGAATGTTCAAAGAGTCGAATAATTCTTCACATAGGTCAAAATAGGTTACTATTTACATTATATATAAGTCAAACAAAGCAACATATAATACAAACATAGAAGTTTCTATTTCCCTATTTGAACTCAATGAATACTTATCTTGTTCATTTTTCATTGATTTTTACTTATAATAATTTAAGTAATTAATTAACTAATTAAGGTACCAGTCATCAGAGTTCAGACTCAAATGTAACCAATTAACATCATATATAATAGCAGTAACAGTAGAGTGTTTTGAAAATAAAATGCTGTCATGGAGGCTAATGCCTTCTTCAGTTAAAGTATGATTTAGAAATCTCATGTATATCCTGGTTAAATAATAGTAGCAAGCTCTTAGTACAAATGTCATCATTATTATGTCTAAATATAGTTAATATCAATTATGGCAGGTTTCACAGCTATGAGTGCTGTTTGATCAATCCTGATATGGTGTGCATGCATGTGGCTGTGTCTGGCAGCTAGTCATTAATATTCTGTCTAAACATAGTTAATATCAATTACGGCAGGTATCATAGTTTCGAGTGCTGTTTGATTAAGCCTGAAATGGTGTGTGTGGATGCAGCTGTGTCTGGCAGCAGTTGTATGTTGCCGTTTTCATCTCTGGGAAGCTCTGGGTTGTGGCTTGCAATCAAGGTTTACTGATGCTTGTGTATTAGGAAGAGACATTTGGTGTTTTAGCCTGGATTCAGGGGAATGAGGTGGATTAAACTGTGATTTGGGATATTTTGGCAGAGAATAGTTTGTTTATACATCTGCTGAGTGAGAAGTGGGAAGGCTGGAAGAACTTGCTATCTCTTGTTGTGGTGCTTTGTTGGGAGTTTTTTTTATATCAGTTTTCTCTCTGTTCTTTTCCTGCCTGCTGCCTCACTGAAAGAGAAGGAATTTAGGCTTGAAGTTGCATTGAAGTGAAGCTTTGCTTCAGGTACATCGTGAGCCTCTGGTATGCAGTACACAGACACAATAACAGAAACAGATGCTCCCAGGTTGCTATGGTAATGGAGACAGAGTGACGATAATGCTTAATGGCTCTGAGGAGCCTCCAAGAGGATTCTCGGCAATGAAGCTTTTGGTTTAAAAAATATATATATATATATATATATATATATATATATATATATATATATATATATATATATATATATATATATATATATATATATATATATATATATATATATATATATATATATATATATATATATATATATATATATATATATATATATATATATATATATATATATATAAAATGAAAGGGCTGTTTTAAACCACATGTACACATATTGATGGTCTCCCAACAATTTGTTTAGCTCATTAAGCTGATTCTTGATAAAAAAAAAAAAGTAAGTGCAATTTTATATTTAAAATGTATTTGGCCCAAATACATTAAGGACTTGCATAAGAGTGGAAGTCTAAGATATTGTGAAAGACTAAGACTGCTTGGTCTTGTGCAGTACCCTTCGCAGTGGTCTGGGAGGTGAGCTTGCTTGGTCATGTTGGGCATATGAGGATAGCTGATTCTAGGTTTGTTTGGGGTTGCCAGGAAGTGCTAGAGAGTCATCAAATTTCCTTCTGTGGGAATGGAAGGTTTGTTGAGTGGTTCACTGGCAGAGTGGCCACTGCATGGAACAGGCTGGTAAAATGAAACAGGACAAATATTGGTTTGGATATTTTAAGAACATCCTGGAAACACACCACATGAGCTAGTGAATGGTATTCTGGCAAAACTGGATGGGCATTGTTGCCCATGCTTGAAGTATTGATATGTATGTATGTAAGGATGGAAATATACTTATAACAAATAAGAAACTTGAAGGGTCTCATAATTTAAAGTCTATGGACTGTATAAACATGCTTAAAAGGATCTAATAATAAGAATAAGCATTACAGCTTGTGGTCTCTCAAATAACTAAGCAACAGCCAAAAAATACACACACACACACACACACACACACACACACACACACACACACACACACAATAGTTATGTAATGTATGATTTTAGTAAATCTAGACATAAAATATATAATCGTCATATAAGATGAAGCAGTCTGTTGAATTTAGATATTAAAGACAGAATTTAATAACATGGGCTTGTGCATAATAATACTACTATCTTAACTTGTCATAAATAACATACACTACATTGAACATCAAAGGGAAGCATGATAATTTTCTTATATAAGTAAATATGCATAACAAGTCATATAATTGCTTTAACTTGAATTGCAGTTTTTGTAACCCATCTTGACTATATATAATATTAAAGCAGTTACCAAGGTAACTAATGCTTTATACATGACATCAAACTGACAAAGTTGTTCAAGAGAAACAATAGAAGCCTATACTTGAAATGTCACAGAATGTAACAATCATATTCTGAACAAATAGTATTAAATTTACAATAGACAGTTTAATAACATGGGCTTGTGTATAATAACACTACTGTTTTAACTTGTCATAAATGACATACACTACATTGAACATCAAGGGGAAGCATGATGATTTTCTCATATAAGTAAATGTGCATAACAAGTCATATAATTGCTTTTACTTGAATTGTGGTTTTGTAACCCATCTTGACCATACATAATACTTAAGCTGTTACCAAGGTAACTAATGTTTTATACATGACATCAAACTGACAAAGTTGTTCAAGGGAAACAATAGAAGCCTAAACTGGGAATGTCACAGAATGTAACAATTACATTCAGAAGAAATAGTGTTAAATTGACAATAATCACTCAGTTTAACCTTTGCTGATTATACAAAATAGAATGTTGCCATTTAAATCTAAAACCATTCAGTATATGCCATAAAATGGTAATTTATGAATATAGAAAGGGAATTTGTAATCATTAATCACAATAAGCAAATTTGTTGTTTTTAACCTATAATTTCACTCATTTTATAATGAGGAATGACAGATATGAAAATTCTTATGTGTAGGAAATGGGGGGAAGAGGGCTGCACTGATAATTAAAATGCACTAACTTTCATCAATGTTCACATAAAACAAACTTGATGCTTTAAGTAAGTTAGCAACAAACAAAATGATTAGTTAAATGCTGGCAAACAATGAAATATAACTTCTGATATATCCAGTAAAATACATTGTATTATAAACATTAGGTATAGATATTATTAGCATCTATTTATATTAAGTAATACATTTTGAGAGACTTCATCAATAAGGGTGAATATGTTAAATAACTGTGTGCTATACTGTTTTACTGAGGTTTTATATATGATACATCCTATTTTACTATGACTGAATTGCTTGTCATCTATCCTTCGTGTAATTATTATTTGCTTATACAATAAGTAGACATTTATACTGTATTAGAATTCCGTATACTCTACAATAGCACTATATCTGTTCAAAATAATATAAATATTGCTTATTCCTATTACAAATATTCTCCTTATGATAATTCAATTTATGGAGCTCAGATGTTCTGGATTGTCATGGTACGAGTGATAATCTGATGGACTTAGGTTTATCCATTAGATTAGGAATGATTTTCATCCCATGGTTAGTGTGGATCTTATTTTTGTTAGCATTTATTAATTTAATTTGTTTTATTTCACAAAAACATTTTTAGTATGCCTGACCAAAACATTACTTTATTGGTAAACACTCAAACTATAAAACTGATAATTTTCTTTAAAAGCTCAAACACATGCTTTATAGTTATCAGAGGAAAATGTTTAATATCACAATAAAACAAAAAATACATAGTCTAAATAACATAAGATGGATTTAACTTTATTATCTTTAAATATCAATGGCTTAAACAATCCTAGCAAGAGATTAATTTGACTGAAATATTTAAAACTGAACAAAGCACAAATTGTCTTCCTTCAAGAAACTCATTTCAAAACAAATGACAATTACAAATTGAATCCTAAGGAATATATGATATTGGCACAATCCACTTATAAGACAAATGTTATTAACCCAGCAATCATTTATAAGTATGAAGATAAAGAAGGCCTTATGGCATTAGTAATAGTTAAATATAATAACAGAATATGGACCCTAGTCAATCTATGCTGGTTTCCAGGCATTGGAACAGGAACTGTTAAAACACTTAGATTTCATTTCCAATAGTTATAAAGGCAACTTAATATTAGGAGGATATTTTAACTGTATATTTGATATTTGTGAAACTACAAATAAAAGATCCCTGTGTGCATCTGCGGTATCAAAAGCTTAAAAAAAAGTGGGTAGAATCATTTCATCTTGTAGATACTTTCAAATTTAAAGACGATACATCTTTGTTGTTTTCCCATCAGGATCACAGATTGGGTACCCAAACTAGACTCAATAAAATATTTGCTGGCCATGACTTACACTCTAAAATCATTAATTTCTCATTCACTCCCTGCCCCTTTTCAGACCATAATTTATTGATACTAAAACTTCAAAATGGGTACAAACCTGTAATCTTTAACTCCAGAATTCCAGCATATATAACTAAAATTAAAGAGTTCAAATGCTGATTATTATCTGAATTACAGTTCTTCTTAGATTTAATTACATTACAGAGATACATTAAATAATGATATGGGACTCATTAAAAGTGTACATATATGGTAAAACCCTAACTTGGTATAAAAAAAAAATCAAAGAATGGGATTCTGAATTATTAGATCTACAATCCAAACTTTTGTCAGTAAAAGCTGAAAAAAATCAAAATCATTTGGAGATGAAAAAGAAAGTAGCAGTATTAAACAATAAATACAATGAAATTCTAACACATAAAACTAGTTTAGCTTTAGAAAAAATAAAAATTAATACCTTGGCCACTTCTCCTAAATATCTAAATAATTTATCCACAAGAATCAAATTGCAATCAAAAACTAATAATATTAAGTATCTTCCATGACAAGAAAGGGGAAAATGTATCAGATATAGGTGACTTTCTTGATGCCTATAAAAATCACTATATGAAACATTTCCAAAAAGAAAATATACATATTGATCAATTAAATCTAGATGAAAAATATTCTAATTTAAAAAAAACAGAAAAATTAAAACTAGATCTGCAAGCACCCATATCGTGCAAAGAAATTACAGATACAATAAAAGAGGGTAAACATAATAAAGCTCCACGTATAGATGGCATAATTATGGAAATATATAAATGTTTTCCTTCAAAGATACTATCCCTCTTCCATAAAATTCTATTAGAAATTCAGTCACAAGCTTTAATACTACCCTCTTGGAGATATTCCTTATTCACACCATTCCTAAAGGAAAACAAATCCTCAAACCTCTCTACCTCACATAGACCTATATCATTATTAAGTAATGACTATAAGATATTTATGACAATATTAACTAACAAAATGAAAATACCACTATCCAAAACAATAAATAATGATCAAACTGTATTTATATATCATAGACACACACATGACAATATTAAAAGGATAATTTCTCTTATAGATTATGTTAATAAAGAAAATAAGGAATTGGCTTAGATATAGAGAAAGCCTTTGATTCCCTAAATTGGGACTGTTTATTCAAAATCCTAATGCTATTTGAATTTTCTGCATCCTTTGTCCATCTCCTAAAGAATATATATACAAATAATTTAGTGCATGTCAAGTTAGGTCATTTTACCTCTGAATCTATGCATATAACAAAAGGCACTAAACAAGGATGTCCCATGTCACTAATTCTATTTGCTCTGACTATTGAAACATTAGCAAATTCAATTCATAACCATATAAAAATCAAAGGAAAATATGTTTATGAACAATACAATTCTAAAGTAATGCTATTTGCTGATGGCATATTACTAACATTATCTAATACAAAAGAGACATTAAAATAATTAGATCTATTAATTGACAAATTTCACATGACTTCAGGACTCCATTTCAATAAATCAAAATCAAATTTTTTATTTTTAAATTAAAAAAAGAACTGCAGACTAAGGGGGATCACATCATAGTGAAACAAGAATCTACCTTAAAATATCTAGGAATTGAGTTATGAAAGGATAATAATGAATTAGTCTAAAAAATTACAATAATATCATCAATACAATTAAAATCTCTGTCGAAAAATGGAAGAAACTAATATTAACATTTGAAGATAGACTACAGTTAATAAAAATGTTTTTACTGCCCAAGATCCCATATATAGTCTTGGCAATACAACTGTTACCAGAAAAGAATATACTTAAATAAATAAATACATGCCTAATAAAACTTTTATGGTTTGCCAAAAGAAACAGAATAGCTTTAATACATCATTTCAGACCATGGAAACTGGGAGGATTAAATGTTCCTGATATAGAAGCTTATATAAAAGCATCACTATCTAGAACAATGTCAGATTGAATAAGTCCAAATTCCTCTGCAAATTGGAAAGAATTACTAACAGTAATATTACTAAATGAATTTGATTTACATAAAAAAATTCAAAGAACAGACAAAAAACAATTAGCCATGTCACATATTATGTATTAGTAGGCAATATAACATAACTAAACCCACTAAAATTCATATGCTTAATTATTACATTGACTCATCTTTTAACACCATTTATAGTCACAAAAAACTTTTCACATAAAATATATATAGAAATTATTAATTCCTGGGAACAGAAAGGATTTGTTTGTTGGCTCCAATGTTTTAAAGAACTAAATGTTTTAGATACGCAAGTAGTAAAAACAACATACAAAATTCCATAACAGGACTAGCTAACTTTACAGAATATTCTGTCATATTTTCAAGATTTAAGTAGAATAATTAACAATTCTTCATTTAATGAAATACCTAAATTTACGAAATACATATATGAAATCATATATAATGACTTTGACATGGGAAAC